>NW_021851814.1:853290-890802 GCF_003651465.1 Formica exsecta
AATCATCTCTCTTTGTCAAGCAGTCAGTATGTTACCACGGAAATTTCCCCATGAGCTGCTCCTTAGATACACATCTAGTGAGATCCGCTTATTCCGTATTTTACATCGAAGAAGTCATATTACTTCATGAAACTTTTTTTAATAAATTCTTTATATAATTATGCAGTCCTGTACAGAGCCGAATTTTGCATTTTGGCTCTTAAAAATTTATAATAAATGAAATACAGCTCATGGCCAACTGCACCTAATCCGCCATGAGCTGTACCTAGTATGTACCTTTCTTGTCAACTTATAAAATATTATTTTAACTCTTTTTTTCTAAAAAATAGCTCTGTACAGGACTGCGGATGATCCTACTGATTACAAATATCACAGGTTTAACATGATTCTCTTTATTTTTTGGCCGTAATACGGGATAAGCGAATTCGTAATTCACGGCTTCCCGCGAGAGGTCTCTACTGTCTCTCCTGCCGACCCTTAATAAATAATTTTTAAATAAGATCTAAATCGTCAACTGATTATTATGGTTTTATCAGTAAAATGTAAAAATTTTTATGTCCCTGGCAATGCATTTTCCTTGTCAAATTTATTAATAAGTGCTACAATATGCGATTTTTTATAAAAATCAATACAAAAATTTTTTAAACTTAAATCAACGAAAAATTACAATGATCCATCCAACCATAGACATAGGGTGTGTTCCGATATACACTGCCAGTACTGGCAGTGCTGAAAAATTGTTCCGCTATTAGCATGCAGTGTGCTGCGACAGCATCTAGTTCCATCAATGACGTCATAAATGGTAGCCATATTGCTACTGCGGTTACTGCAGCTCCCGAGGTGAAGCAGTTACAGTGCAACATGGCGTCGTGCAATAAAATAGAATTGTTAGATGTAATGTTATATTCTTCTTCTTCGGAAGAACTATCACTGCTTTCATTTAAAATTTCTAATGCTATTAAGCAAATTGATAATTTACGATGCTTGTCCATGTTTGTTGTTATTATGTTTCACTGCAATATAATTACTGCAAAGTCGTTCCGAAATATAAAATCATAATGCTACTGACAGTGCCAAAGTAATTTCGGAACGTTGCGGCAGTGTACTGTTATGACGTCATGGATGGTTGTAACGCCGGCAAAAATGGAACACACCCATAGTAATAAAGATGGGCGCGCGAATTCTGGAATCACTAGAGTCCCTAGAAGTACTTTTAGAAACTCTAGAAGTTACCAAACTCTGATATCTCACTAGATACCTTACAATACACATTCGTAAAGCAGAAAGAATAAAAAAAAAATATGAATAAATAAAGTACGAAACATACAAGTTTATAAATAAAATAGAGTATCGTCAAGTAGAGAATAGAATGTCTTTAGAGCAAGAATGATCAACATCGCTACAAGTATTATTTTATTTTTAATACTTAAAAAAAATTTGGTTAAAGCGCAAAAATCAGAGATAGTTTGATATATAATATTTTCACCTAATATATCTAACTTTATCTTTATCCTATCTTCTAGCTTTATCTTTTTGTATATACTCCTTATACATACAAAAAAAATTCATATCGCACAATTTATTTTTATGCACATTTTTATTTTATATATATACATATACACATGCACGCACACTTAACAAAACTTAAAAAAATATAAGTTTTATTTTATTCGCATTATGAATCGGGTTCGTAAATCTTGAAATTAACTGCGCATAATTTGAGGGCACAATCTTGGTAGGAACAAGTACTTACCAAAGTCTCTCCAACAGGTATTCTTAAACGAGAAACATCCTCCTTTTTCAAGAACGACCAATCGCAACCGTACGATATACCACAATGCTTATTGTAATGGCCAATGATAGCTGTGTCATAACTACAATCAACAATTTTAAAGCCCTCATACATACATGCGGCAAATAAGTATTGACGCGTAAACGGATCCCATTTCAAACGCCAAATTCCACCTTTGAGATTAGTCTCGGACATTGGTCGTTTCAAGTTTCTCTTGTCCCACAACCTTAGAATCTCATCGTAACTGAAATGTTTAGTGTACTTTTATAAAAAAAACTAATGATAGAGAATAACCTCTCATTGCAATTCTTTATAATATTAAATATAGAAAAAATATACTTTTGAACATGAGAAAAGATCAGATTAATGATCAAATATCTTTTACTTCATTGGCAATTTATATTGAATAAAAACCGGCGGCACAAAAAAAATCGTAAATCAAGTATAACTTTATCAAACTAAAAGTATATAAATCTGTTTTTCTCGAAAAATCGTACATATAATAATTTCAGAAATCTTTTACCTTCCGGTTGCAAGCATGAATGGTTTAACAATGTTGCTGTGAATACTGGTGACACCAGAAGTGTGCTCACTATTACACAATACAGGAGTAGATCCTGTCCTGGTGTCGAAAGTTAGAAACTTGTTGTCATCACCTCCTGAAATTTAAAATATGTTAGTCTGTCAAAAATTTACACCGGCATTTTTCATTTAGGTAATATATACTGAAAAAAAATTGCGAAATTATAGCGTGTGCATTACTGTACCAGAATAAAAAATATTATCATTGCAATAATCAAAGGCCACGATCCACGCCTGGAATTCGTGCGCGCGTAACGTAAAGTTCTTTATCAGATTATTAGTTTCATGCCATGTGAATCGAGATATCTTTCCTTGACTATCGCTCACAGCAATATGTGGATTCAAATAAGAAGAGCATCCTCCAGTGGACCAATCCAACGACAATGCCATGACATCTTCGTTATCGTCACTGATTCTTTCTTCAGCAATTAATTGCAATTTTGTTTTGCTTTCCTTCTTTTTTAGTTCGTAAATTTGCAAATGTCCATTGGAGTTAGCAACAGCAAGCAATATTTGATTATTTTCGCTATCCGTGACATATATCCACTTCATATCCAACACGCCTGAAGTGTCTATTTGTTGCAATACTTGTAATTTTCCACCATCCGCCACGCGAAGTAAGTAAATTCGTCCTGTCCGTTTACACTTTTCATCTTTTGCACCTTCTTTATTTTCAATTAATTTGTATGTTCCACACGCCAATAAATCTTGAAACGGTTCTGCAGGACACCATTCAACGGAATCTGCCGGGAATTCTGTATCAAATTCGTCCAAAGTATAAAAAACTTCCTTAATTGCCATTTGTGGAAAATTGCCTGGAACAAAAAAAATTGCAGATATCCCTTACCAAATTTCTCACACGCATCAGCAATATTTAACAAATAATTCAAAGTTTATTGTATTATATAGATAAAAGCAGTTTTATATAATCGTATATAAGAAACTTACAACATATAGAAAGATTAAATATAAGTATATATCATATAATCAATAAGTTTTATTTTTCATTATCAACTTTATCTCACAATTATAATGATTTTAAAAATGCCTCACCTATATAAAGTCAAGCAGTCTGTGCAATCTTCAAATAATAAAATTTAAAAAATGCAATTTTGCAATTAATGCCTTTATTACAATTGATGGATGAATATGTATGTATATATGTATGAGACTCAAAGAAAGATATAATATGTATATGAATAAGAAATAAAATAAATGTACAAACGCGATTCAGGAAGAGTAAACATTTGTGGTGAGAGCATGCATACATACAGTTGTTACAAATAAATGAGAATATAAATCTGCTATACAACTTTTTCCCAAAGAAACATAACTTTTACACATGCATACAAATACTATGGGTTGTTTTATCTAAACTACAAATTTCTTTTGATAAAAAAATTTTATTTGCCTATAAATATTACAATATTTAAGTATAGGAACACACATTTTTGTACCATTTTTACATTACATATATAGAAAAAAAAATTCTCTTACATTTATCTTTTAGATTTATAATGATACTACATTATAATTATATCGAGCTAATAACTTATGCAACAGTGTATATAATTAATCAGATTATATAAATTTTTATATAAAATTATTATTGCATAAATAGAAATAGTGACTATCTTGTTTATATTTGTACTATAATTATCGATATATATTAATGAGGCTTAAAATGGTATGGCAATACATATAATATTTTACGACACAATGTGTATCATTAACCGATTTGTCACATTACCGATCGGCTCATTCGATTAGGCGGCTTATTAATAGGCTCTCGGTCCAGTGAAATAAATAAATATATAAATATTATCAAGAAGAATCACACAGAAAGAAAAAAACAAAGCATCTCAGAAAAATTGTAAATATAAAATGGCATGTTACAAACTAACTAGTTAAACTAATAAATTTAAAGTATATAAAAAAATATCACACTGTTATGATATGTTTCTTGCTAGTGTTAATTATAGCATTTTACATAACAGTAAACCAAAAAAATCTCTGATTCTTTTTCTGAAGTTTGATTAAGCACAATTCGTTGATTCATTAAAGAAAAAATTATTACTTAATGTTTCAATTGTACATAATGCAAGGGATTCGCGACAAAAATATCTTTCTTACAATATTAGATTTAATTATAGAATCTATTATTATTATTCTAAATCATTACCTTATACAAATTACTCCTTCTCCAATAATACTTTGAGTTGGTCAAAATTCGAGGTAGAATAAATACTGTTAATAATAGAGTACATATATTTTTTCATATTAAATAGAGAGAGAGTCTCTCTATCTCTCTCTCTCTCAGAAGAGAAACAGAATATACGGTTGTTATGATATCAAGGATTTGAAAAACTTGTTTCATGATTATTTTAATAGAAGACATAATATTATTGGTATGCCTTCTTGGAGCTTTTCGTAGCTTCGACTCGACATTGTTTGACAAGACGACATGCTTTCATGAGATCGCGTTCAACTTTAGGCATTGTCTTGCGAAGTTTGCTACCAGTATAAAAAGGTTTAAGATCGCGACCTAGCTGTTCTATGATGCGTAGCAATTTTACATACTTTGATTGAGCAGGAACGGAAGACGAAGACACGGACGAAGACACGGACGAAGACACGGACAAAGACACGGACACGGTCTGCTGCGAGGACGTTGAATTCGGTATCGTCAACAACGGTTCCATAATTTTCGCAGTAACCCCTACGTTTTTGCGTTGCTTTGCCATCTCTTGTGCGTTGTTCTTATTTTAATATACCTTAAGAAATAATCGATTGACATAATCTATGAAGTCTGGATCTTAAAATCCACTAGTGACCAAATATTTCGTCAAATTATTCTCGCGTTTTAGCAAGAAAAAGTCAATCGTAAAACTTAGCTAACCTCTAAGAATAACACAGAGAATCGTTTCTATCGATTTCATGTCGATATGTTTTACAAACCTTAAATATTGTTTCGCCGTATCATTCGAAACACGATGAGCAGCTGATATGTAAATGATGTAAGATTGATAAAGTCAATTGTGCATGAATACGATTAGCGTAACAAAATAGTATCAGTTACTAAAAAAAAAAAAAGACCGAGCATTCTCTACGGCCTAGTTTACACTGATATACTTTAATACGTACTAAGTACTACATTGGCTAATCATAGTAATTCCTTTAAAGAATAGAACGGCTGTGATTGGACAGTATAGTATGATGAAAATGATTGACTGTGTGATTGGTCGATTTGCTTATGGCATTATGGTTAGGACTAAAATTTTTTCAAATGTACCTAGATGATCACGCATTATAAATCGTAACTGTTGTGGCACTGAAAGGAATTGGGGGAAAATCTTTGTAACGATTAGTTTGTGTGAAAGCTGTCCGACACATTAAAATTAAAAATGTAGTTAATGGAATGTAATATAATTATTTTTTCATCTTTTGATCAGCGATAACATTGGCAATTTTTCTCAAAACTACAGTAGCGGTACGTAAAAATGGCGCGACAAAATCGATACACAATATATATATATATATATATATATATATATATATATATATATATATATATCCGATTTAAAACTGCTGAATTTAAAAGAAGGCATTAGATATCGACATCCTTTGCATATATACCATGGCGCGAATTTGAACAGAATATTTGTTAACATTTGATTTTACAAAGTGAAAATTTTGATTTTTCGTTCAATATTTGCTTCCTTTTTATATATCTGTATCATGCGACACTATTTTCAATGAAATACAATCATTTTTTTACCACATTTTTACAGCGTTACATAATGGAATACTAAATTAATTCTATACAGTTTGTAATCCTATAATAAAAAGTAAAGTGACGAAAAGAGGATAAAAAGTATGACAAGTCTTTGAAAGAAGAAATATTAAGAGCATTGCATTGTATACAAAACTTTTATTTATTTAACGATATATATTTATGGAATATATTTATGGGATTATACTTTCCATTAGGTACATGTCGTTTGAAAAGCTTTTCCTTATATTTCTTTCCTTTACACACTTGAAACGTATACTGAGAGATTTGCAATGTACTCACCCGATGATTTTAACATAAACCGTAGTATATAATTGTCTCTTTATGTTTTATAAAATATAAATCAAGATTCTGTCCTTCCTCCCCTTCTCTCTCTCTGTCTGTCTAATGATCTCTAGAATATACAAATGGATACTCCATTTCATTTCAAGTTCTTTCTACATATTAAATTGCAACTTAAAAGTAGAGAGAAAGTTATCAGCCGCACACAGTTTCAATAAGATACGTATATGGATCGAGCACACAGCGAAGGCACTCCATCTTGGAGCTGTATCGCAAGACAGAGTGAAGAAAGTAGCGATTCTTTATCCCATAAACAAGATGCTCCATCTATATGCGTATATGCGTCGTCGTGTGAATCAGAGTCCAAATCTAAATATTCGTACAAAGCAACATCTCGTCAAATAATATTGTATAAGGCTAGAAGTATTCTAATCACTAGCTAGCTCGGCGACAAATCATTGTTGCGCGTTGTGCTGTGTCTCTAGCAGGCAATCCCGCACGGCAACTCTGGCTTGCTGAATGCCGTTCTTCAGCCTCTCGGCAGCACTGCGGCTACCCGCATAGGACAGACGAATGTCTCTGCCGAGCTCTTCGATAATCATTAACAATTTACCGTAATTGTTTTGACCAGGCACGGCCGGGAAATTGATCATGCTGGACGGGCTGGCCTGTGCCACTTGTACAGTTTGCACATTCTGTAAATTCCTGGGATTTGGCACGGTGATCACAGGTTCGGGAATACGTGGTGGTGGCGGCGGCGGCGGCGGCTGAATCTCCGACATTTTGGGCAGTGCCGGTGGATCGTTCAGCTTGGTGATTGTTATCTCGTTCAGTTTGGCCAGCTCTGTCAACTTGGCCATCTCGCTCGCCATCTTCGAGTATTCTGGTGATATTTTGGCGATATCGTTCTGCATGCTCGTCTGCATCTTCATCATCTCGTTCATCTTTGTTTTTTCATTCATCTTTGCAATCTCCTTCGCCATCTCGCTAATTTGAGCGATCTCGTTCAATTTCGTTATATCATTATTCGTGTATTTGGCCATTTCTGTCATTTTTACCATTTCATTCAACTTTGCTAATTCATTCATTCTCTGCACCTCGTTGATTTTGGCCATTTGCGTCATCTTCATCATCTCGTTCATCTTTGCCATTTCGTTGATTTTGGTAATGTCATTGTACTTGGCCATTTCGGAAAATTTCACCATTTCGCTCATCTTGGCAATCTCTTGCATTTTCATGTACTCCGTAGTTTTGGCATATTCCGCCATCTTTTCCATTTCGTATCTTTTCGCCATATCCTGCGACATCTTATTTAATTCAGAATTCATTTTGCTAAACTCTGCCAATTGAGCCATTTGAACTATATGCTCAGGTACTTTTCCCCTTTCCATCATTTGCTTCAATTCAGCAGATATTTTATTCATATTCATCTCGGACATTTGGGCTATCGTAGCGGGATCCGGAGGAGGCATTTTAGACAACTCTGCAATTTTAGAAATCTCTCTCGCAAGATTCTCGTCCAGACAACGCTTTTTTTTGGCACGATGCCTAGCCATTCGCTGAGCTTCTTGCATTCTCCTCAATGCCGCTTGCTCCTCAGTTTCCTTAGCTCTGGCGTTCTTCATTATCTCCACAGCTGTATACAATCTAACAGCGCGTTCCTCTCCTGTTTCTGACATCTATAATCTCGCATTTCCCTCACTGTCTTAAGGTAAGATTTTTTTCAGGCGTTAAGCATAACACACTAACACAAGTGGCATCGAATATGTCCTTTGTGCGATCTATCATTTTGAATCAAATTACAAAACAATTTCTGATAGAATACGTGGGTATTCAAGCTTGATCGATACCCTCCGAAATTTCCACTTGACTTATTTGGCAATTCAATTACACTTGTCCATTTATCTATACATGCCACAATTTGAAAAATAGATTTAATAGTCTGGAATCCACCTGGAAACAGACGAACAAGCGTTATAATACACAAATGATGACACAACATAGAGGATAATAAAATGTGCTCGTGTGAAACCTAACCAACCTTCTTTGTAAGAGAGGTAGCGTTAATGATAATATAATGGTATATTTAAAAAAATGATGGTTTAGACAAGTGTCTACGTGATAACAATCTGTTTAATTTCAAATCCGGAAGAAAATTATTGTCGAAAGTCGGTGATATATTTGTGAAAAATTTTAACAACCAAATTTGATATGTCCCGATTAAATCGCTTGCATCAGCGGTAACAGATTTCCCGATTGAAAGGTAAAAACGATATCGAATGATAAACTCGTCTCACGAATGTGCGACACGGCGACGAATTCGATGATGTGGGAGATTCTACGTTTGGAACTACGCGCAAATTGTCGGACTCTTCCAACGAACGCGTCGTCGAATATTCCGGCTCCATTGCCCATGCGACGCGACGCAAGCGACGCCTGACGCGACGCAAACGAGAAAGATTCGAAAAGTAGACACGTCTATCGCGTCGCGACGCATGCGCGCCGAGCTAAGAACGACATCGTTGGCAATCGTCGGTCGTCGTCGTCGGTCGTCGTTCGTCGTCGTCGGTCGTCGTTCGTTGTCGTTCGTCCTCATTTGTCGTTTTCTCCTCAACTCCTTTCAGCACACAGTTTAAAGTCGGTGATATATTTGTGAAAAATTTTAACAACCAAATTTGATATGTCCCGATTAAATCGCTTGTATCAGCGGTAACACATATTTCCCGATTGAAAGGTAAAAACGATATCGAATGACAAACTCGTCTCACGAATGTGCGACACAGCGACGAATTCGATGATGTGGGAGATTCTACGTTTGGAACTACGCGCAAATTGTCGGACTCTTCCAACGAACGCGTCGTCGAATATTCCGGCTCCATTGCCCATGCGACGCGACGCAAGCGACGCCTGACGCGACGCAAACGAGAAAGATTCGAAAAGTAGACACGTCTATCGCGTCGCGACGCATGCGCGCCGAGCTAAGAACGACATCGTTGGCAATCGTCGGTCGTCGTCGTCGGTCGTCGTTC
Source organism: Formica exsecta (assembly GCF_003651465.1). Lineage (NCBI taxonomy): Eukaryota > Metazoa > Arthropoda > Insecta > Hymenoptera > Formicidae > Formica > Formica exsecta. The sequence goes on from NW_021851814.1 coordinate 862,769, forward strand.
GTCGTCGTCGGTCGTCGTTCGTTGTCGTTCGTCCTCATTTGTCGTTTTCTCCTCAACTCCTTTCAGCACACAGTTTACCAACACCCCCTCCCCCCACCCCGCAGCAACATCCATACGTACACGTACATACGTCAATCGACAACAATGGCGGACATGTTTCGGACGGTTTGTCGATCCGCTCAAACGCACGATCAACTTACTCTGGCGAGAAATTTGTCGATCACCGAGGCCTCGACACGCATCCGCGGTGTCCTTCGGACGTATCGCTTCCGTCGATCCGCGTCTCCTACCAATCTGCGCGCCCTTTCATCAAGTTATCCCAGGATAAACGCACAAAGGCTGCATCGGCCGACATGTAAGATTTTCACGTTTGGAGCCACTTTAAGGGGCCAAGCGGGGTTGTCGCCGATAGGCTGCGTGTGACGTGGTTGCGTTTATTGACCATAACCCCTTCCTACCATCGTCTGCAACTTTACGACAGACAGGTGTACGACCCGCGAACCGCGAAACTATTGATCGCCCGCGGCAGTGCGTCAACCTGACCTGACCTGACCTGACCTGACCTGACCTGATGTGAGCTGAGCTGACCTGACTCGACGTCCTTTGAGAGTCACACTTTCCGCACGTCTTAAAACGTATATATGCGATATTATATTGTTCGCCAAAACAATATATAGGTGATATAGGCGGCAGTCTCTGCAAAGGAGACTGAGAGACACTCTTGACCGTTCCTTTGACTGCACAGTGGAGATTGATCGAGACGTATAACCGTTTACTCTCTATAAGCGAGCGATGATCGCCAACAATCGCACGATAATTTGATGCTTTCGCGTCGAATCGCACAAAACTCTCATAAGCTGAAAAGACGCATTTTTGAGAATAAAATTGCGCTTGTTTCAAGATGCCGCGACAATGAACGACGAAATGACAAGATTGGAGCGAGCGATACATTATTATTGTCTTATACATGGCATCAGATTATAATAGAAATTTATATAAATAAGAAATAGTATGTGTTTGTACACTACTGATGACATTTAGAAAAAGTGAGTATTATAAAAATATATATACATTTTTGGTGTAAAAAGATTTTAAAAATATGTTGATAAACAAAGAGGATGATTTTAATAAATGTATGTCGATACTTTATAGGAAATAGACCTGTATGCTAAATAAATAAAAAATTAAATAATTACATTTTATACACTTTTCAATTTTTTTTCAGTTTTTTTTTTTTTTAAAGATTTAAGAAGATTTTAAAATAACTGTATGTAAATTGACAAAGTAGGACAGACTGTTCAATACAGTTGTTAAAGTCTTACTCTCTATATAAGAGCACTAGATCAAGCATATATATATATACGCATACATACATATGTTATATATGTTTATAGCTTATATGTCAAAAGAAAGATATGCCAAAGAAGATATTCTCTATTCCTTCATGATTCAAAAACTCAATGTATATTAAAATATATTAGTGCATCATCTATTTTTATATAGTTTTTATTTGTTTGGTATACAGATCTGGAACTTTTGCGGTATTGATATGTATTTATGAATAAACTTGCATAAAATATTAAAAAGGCTAAACTATGTCAATTGTGCATAGTTGAGGTTTAACGAAAATTACGCACAAGAGTGTAACAAAAATAAATAATTATATTTTGTATCATACAATGAAATACTTTGTTTCAGGTTATACATCTAAGGTCAATAATATATATTATCAAGAGAATAGTGTGGTCTAAAACTAAAGATTAAAGTTATTTAACATGTATATATCGCCATATGAATACTATTTTCTCTTATTATTAGTCATCCTTCCTGTATATCTTTTTTTCAAACTTTGGTCATGGCTTGGGTGGGAATTATTTGTAAATAATTAAAATTTTAATATTTGGAAACTCAACTTAGATAGTATTGTAGGCTGTCTATCTATCTCATATGTATATATGTATATGTAAATGTGATGCAATTGTGCATTTTTATATATTTCTACACATGTATAATATATATATTATATATGTGTAAAAGATTTCCCTAAATTTTTTAAATTTAGGCAACCCAATAAACTATGTTTAAATGTTACAACGAGCTTAAAGAGAATTTTAAATGTTATAAAATCTATAAAAAAAGTAAAAAAAAATTAAAAATTAAATTTTATTAGTGATTAAAAGTTCATCCAACCCCATTCTTCCTTGATGTTTCCATATCCTGAACCTGGCAACATCTTTTCGCGTAATAATACCAATCACCTAAATAGAGAATATATTACAAATAAATTCGCAAATCTTACAGTAAATATTATATAGACCTTACCTCATTTGTGTCATTTACCACTGGTACGTGACGTAATCCTAATGCTCTAAAGAGTCTGAATGTTCTTGGCAGTGTTGCAGACTATAAACAATATCACATGATGTTACATGCATTGCAGAGATATCTTAATGTAAAAAATACTAACATGTTGTAATGTATAAGGGCAAGGATTCATAAAATGTCTCAAGTCTATCGTAAAAGTTTTTTCTTCATCAGTAATGGCGACTTGCTCGATAGTCGGATATCTAGGATACTCGTTTCTAAACATTTTTATACTTAAAGACTTCTCCCAAAATTCCGCGTATTCATTAAATACTTTATTTTTCAAAAGTACTATTAACTGTGAACGCAATATCAGACCTCGAAATCGACCGTAAGAATTGATCTCAGCCTGAAAAAAGATAATATAATCAAAATAAATGTAAAAAGCTATGATGCTTGAAAAAGCATTCTAGATATTACCTGATCGCTACTTGGCGGATCGACCACAGGAAATCCATTGAATGTAACGCATTTTAAAAGTTCGACGATATGTCCTACGTTTTCGACAGTTTTTAGAGCTACTATTGGATGACTCATTATCTCACTTGCATAAATATTATTTGACAGTGGTGGCGATTCCCATGGAAGTAATGGAATACCAGCCATTTGCGTATGAATATCATAAATTCCCTAAAAAGTAAATATATTTTATTATTAAAAATACATATTGTGTGCGCGAGAGCGCGTGTATGTGCATCCACATCGCACATATACATATGTACATGCACAGTATACTTGCCTCATTAAAGAAATCACCAACCCATTTAGCCATTATAAGAACTATTATGACAGGTAAACCGAAAGATATTCCCTGTGTCGCTTCTATCAAGATCGCGGTCAAACTTATCGTCATTCTAACTACTCCTCCTAATTGTGCAGCAGCACCTAATAAAGCGTATTTACCAGGATCCAATACTTCCTATGAAAAATGAAATCATACATAACAAAGCGCGACTAGTATTTAAAAATTTTACATCAAGATTTTAAACTTAGATTTTTTCTTACACAATCTGGACAAATTCTCGAAAGGGCCGACCCAATTAATCTACCCCATGCAGATCCAATCAACAGGGAAGGGATGAAAAGGCCACTCGACATTGATAGACCGAAAGTAGCGGCAGCAAGAAAGAAATATAGAATAACAAAGATGGCCAGCGTTATGTCATTGTGAGATCCTACAAATACGTGTGTATATATATATATATATATATATATATTGCTTTTAATTATATTTATTATTATTGTTTATCATATGTTTATCATTCTAACCTTTAGGATCATGAAATAATGATCGTACGCTGCTTTCTGGAGTTTGAAACCACAAAGAGGCGACGGCACTGTACTGCCCTTCTGCACAATACATTTGAACTGGAAACTTGGTGGGATCATTACCTAATGGTTTACAGTCATTGATAAAGTATATCATCAAAAAACCCATTGTCGCGCTTAATATCGCCACCAGGAGAGCTTCAATTACTTTTAGCCACTTTTGCGTCACGAATTGCAAACGAAAACAAGTGATCTTGTAATTGACATGATTCCAAAGAGCGCCGAGTAATCCGCCAAACGTGCCCATTATCATGAACAGAGGAATCTCATAAATTTGATATGGAATTGATTCAAATTTTCCTAGATTTAATAAGCCTGGATAAGAAAGATCTCCCAAGTGTCCATGGTATGTGCTCAAGACCACGTTTAAAGTGAATGTGGTAATCATACTAGCAAAAAAGGTTCTCCATGTGAGACTTTGATTGAAAAAACTAGTCCCTTCTTCTATACTAAACAAGACTCCACCTAGAAAATTAAAAAATTGCAATTGTAGGGCGCATTTATATATATATAAATTTATTTATTAATATTTACCAATTGGCGCTCCGAAAGCCGCCGATACTCCGGATGCAGCGCCCCCGGACACAAAGTCTCGTTTCTCATGATCCTCTCTAAAATATTTGAATATTTTCAAATCTTTCCTAAAAGTGGTACTTTTACCCTGAGAAATTCCTGCAGCCACAATAGCGCCAGAGTGAATCATAGGACCTTCCTGCATGAAAATCCACGAGATATCAAATAACAAATGGAGAGCGAGAGCAGACTGCTTACCTTGCCTCCTGCTAAACCTCCGACTACAGTGCATATAACGCCAATAGTTTTCACAGCCAAAGTTTTAATACGTACAACTCGTGGTATTTTAACTCCATTCAAGTAACATTTTATTTGCGGAATACCACTCCCTGCAGCAACAGGTTCAATGTAGGATACTAGGATGGCACCTATTAAAACTGGTACTATATTTAGCACTAGCCACATTATATATGGTAACCATAAACAACCTTTTACCACACATTGGTCCACATCTATCGTTGATATAAGAAGACTGTATTATTTTAGAGCATATCATAGAGCATACATTACATAAATGAAATATATTATACATGACATACATTTCTTAAGCCAGCCATACTTTAAGCTGGATAGTTCTTCTATGGATATATCTATAAAGCATGCTATAAGGGCAGTACAAATTCCAATCAAAAGAAAGATGAACCATCTGGCAAAATTTTTTTTAACAACAAATTTATATCCCTTCTTCCTTTCTTCGTCTTGTAGAAGATAATTTTCACACGGATCATAATCTAAGCTCTGAAAATAATGATACAATTAATTTATTCAATGCACTACCACACGCAAGAGAAAAGATAAAATAATATATAAGAGAGTACGCGAGAGAGAATATATACAATTGCACACTTTTATACAAGCTCACAATCATTGCATGATTTAATTTAATTTGATTAGGCAATTACTTCGTAATTGGTTGATAGGAAATTGGTTGCTCCTGGAATTATGTCCCCAATATTTAACCTTCTAGAATGACTGGAGATAGCTTCTATGCTGCTGCATGCTACATTATTGTCGATAGTGCTCTATTGACATAATATGGAATATTTTATAAATATATTTTTAGAAACGGCTTCTTTTTTTTAATGAGCTGTCAAACTTGACTTACACGAAATCGTACATCGATATTCTCGGAGTACGATGCAAAATTGTTTCTCGGCTTGATTAACCTTTCTCTATCCTCAACGTTGTATATATCGAGATTATCGCCATCTTCTCTATTATTTTCTATATCGGTTCTATGCGCTGACGAATTCATCGTTTTTGACAATTTTTGAAAGAACGTGACAGGAATTAAAGATCTATTCGTCTATTTTCAATCGCATTTCTTAAGGTACAATTTCATGTGCTGCAACTCGTGCAGCAGAGAGATCACGTGATTGAAATGGACGAATGAGTGACGACGGTGTGGCCGCTGATTCGTCCATTTCGATCACGTGACCTCTTTGCTGCACGAGGTTGCAGCACATGAAATTGTACCTTTAGATGCCTACTCTAATCGAACATTGAACGCGTCGGAGCGATCTCTATGAATCGATAAAAGTTTATGCTCTAGTTGATCACAATTTCGCAATGTGACGACGTATGTACATATGTACACTGTCCGACGCCCAACAGCCCGATTCGTTCCGTTCTTCCGTTTCCCTATTAAACATAAGAGCGGGAATATAATATGTACCTATATATGATAGATAAGGTACATATTACGTTCACTGTATAAGTATTATATTTTTTGTAAAGGCTATTAATTTAAAAAGAATATTTAAGATAATAATATATTTTCATAGCTATTGGTTTATTTTACAAGATACATACACAATCAGATTCAAAGAAACTTTCAGCTGACATATATATATATATATACATATACATACACATTAAAATCGAAACGTAAATATAACGAAGAAAACTCTTAAAATATTGTTTACAATCTAATACAATGTAAAACATGTACATAGAAGCGGTTTCTTTCTGTTTTTCTCTCTTTCTCTCTGCTTTTAACATTAATTAAAATTTCGGCTTTCGACATTTCTAACTTCCAGAAACAACGTGAACAATATGTGTAGGGCTTCCAATCTAGCATTCTCTCGCGTGGGAATGTCCAAAAGATTGCAGACTACATCGACCAACTGTGGCAAATTGCAATCGAGTTCCGATAGATCCAATTGCAACTCGTTGAGCTTATCTTCCACCTGCAATGGCCATTGCTGCATCAAACCATCGATATCCGGCATCGCTCGGTTTAGCTGCACGGCCGGCGGATGTTTGCTCCTGTGCAGCTGATTCATGTCAGTGATCCACTTGTCAATCGACTTGCCATTTCTCTCGGCGTCCTCGACCCTTTTGACGACTGCCTGCCTGGCGGCTGCTCCGGCGCTTCTCGAATGACTACGAAGCTGTAGATGCAACACCGCAGGATCGGACTGTTCGGTACAGGGCTCGTCTAATACCGTCAGACCGATCTTATCCTCGATGCCATCGGGCCTCGGCACCTTTATGAAGGCGTCTATGTCGCCGACCGCCGGTATGTAATCGGGAATGAATGGTATCAGCTTGTAGTTCAGCTCGATCCTCTGCGGCGTGTATCTGATGACCAATCGATAAGATAAGTTTTGTTTGATCGAGAAGAACAATATATGGCTCTTTATAAAAAGAATTCTTTTTTTATTAATTTATTAATTCTATATTATTTCTACTATTTATTATTATTATTATTATTATTATTATTATTATTATTATTATTATTATTATTATTATTATTAGGATTAACAATAAGTAGGATATAAAGATACGAATAGCCCACACTTGCCTCATTATATTATGAAACAGTTCTTTGACCTCCGTCGATGCTTCCAGATTCTCGAATTCCTTGGGATCGTACAAATCAATCGGCTTTGCTATATTGGTGCTCTGTATATCATCATCGTCGCTCTCCTCACTGTCTGAGGGATCGCTGCCGATTTCCAACGATTTCTCGAAGCCGACCTCGTTGCTAGAGTATCTATTTGTTTGATATGCGACAATTTCAAGTTTTTTTTTTTAAAGTAAGTATAAATTAAAATATATTACCATAAATCTACATTTTTCTATTCGTCGAAAAAAGAAAAGTCACTATTGCAAAATAATTGTCACGTAGTAGAAAGATAATTCAAGTCTCGTAATCCGTACATTTGCTGTAATTTATTATTATCGGTATTATAATAACTTGTGCGCACGCGATTTACACCGCGGTTACCTTCTAAATTCATGTTTCCTGCCGCGTGGCGAATTGTCCTCCAACGTGTTCGAGCTATCGCTTTTCCTGGTTTTCCTGGAACTCGGGGGTCTATGGCTTACAGGGCTTTTAATCTCCTCAGCGTTGCGTACCACAATGGTCTCGTCGAATTTACCGAACGCCGGGATATCGTGCGTTCTCTCGTCCTCTTCGTCGCTGCTGTCCTTGATGTCCATGCTCCGCGCCGAAGAACGTCCATCGATGCGTCCTTCGACGATCGCTCTCAGGGTCTGTATGATGACGAGCGTGGATAGATCAAGGCACAAATCGTTTGGTCTTGTCTCAATCTCAATCTATTTACTATTGCCAAATTATGGCGAAAAGAAGAAAAGAATACTTTGTTCGCGGCATTACCTGTGTCGTGTGGTCGTATCCCGTTGATAATTGGAGGGGATTTGTTTTCATAACGTTACCATAGTTTTATCGATCGGTATTAACTGAGAAATATAAGCATGCATATCATGTTGCATCTATATTAAATAATAATAATAATTCAATTTGATTATTAATATATAATATATAAATTAATTAATAATAAGAATAATACAAACGCTTAAAATGCGTAAAAGTACGTGAAACGTGAAACATGTCCTAATTTTTTACAAACATAGTTGTTTGTGTAAAATATGTTTTAAAAATACATGTCTCTATTATCGTATTATAGATGTACAAATTGTATACACATGCCTTTTTGACACAGTTTCTAAATCTTAATTGGATGGTGATTTTCTCGTTTCCAAATGATTTGTTCATTTTACTCGTTTTATCAATAATAATTCTTGCGGTTTCTAAGGAAAAAAAAAGAGAAGATGGATTAGATGCCGCATCTCTCTTACATAATCACAGATGATATAAATAAAAATCTAACCACATACCGATCGTATTCAATCGTGACAATTTATTATAATGTGAAACAATTAACATTTATATTTTGAAATAATGAGTATTATGATATCTTTATATTTGTGTATATATATTTATTGGGATTTATATATTTTTGATTTTTTGTATAATCTTTTTTATTTTTACGTAAAAGCAAGTGAGATGTATACATATCGACTCGGGAAAAAAAGAAAAGATTCTAGCTGTGTTTTGAAAAAGATTTCCTGTCGCATTGTTTATCGTTAACACCAATGGTCGTATCGATCGTTTTATCGAATTCAATCTTTACACATGACATGACCTACATAATCCAATGAAAGACACTGTTCGCAATGATAAAGCTGCCTCCATTTTATGACAGACAATGCAGACAAGTGCAATAAATTGTTGAGCGATTAAAGCTCGCGCGTGTCGTTATCTACCGATAACGCACACGCCGAAAGGGTTAATCGTCATTAAAAACGTAAGAAGCAATAACCGTAATAAAATAAGAACCGTAATAAAATATTTATTAACGTTTGTCATAAGCTGATCGCAAACACATGTATGTATATGTATATGTATATAATCCCATGTACAGATATATCCACCGGCACGATGTGGAAAGATTGATAAAAATATAAAAAACAATGTCGAAAGAAGAAGCAACTGTGAAGACACAGCGTATCGTGCCGATGAAAGGACGATATAAATTGTAACAAGGAAAATAGGTAAAATTATCAAAAACTGTACTGTAATTATAATATAGTATCAAAAATATTTTATAGTTATCAAAATTAGCAGGAGCATACATTCCTCCCGCGCAAGAAAGATATTCTTGTCTCAAGTTGGTTGCGATAAATTGTCTTAAATTTCAAACAAATTTCCTTGTTTTGACTCTGATGTCGGCGTTTCATTTCAAACGCGATTGCTTCCCTTTTATTTTCGTTATATCGGGTACTTTCCATAGACGTGACCACTTCTGGTGCGTCTTATTAACCATTCCCGAGATGTCGTCTGAGAAGAGGGATGATTCATTTGTTTCTTTCGAGAATGTTGAGAATAGATAGAGCGCACGTTGTAATTTGAGGTTTTTGATTCTAAAAAAGAGAAAGAAAAGATTAACTTGGCGATTAAATGGATTTCTAACAAATATTTTCAATATTCGCATGACTACGCATCGCACATTTGTAATATTTAGATTTTTGTGTAATAGAATGTTGAAACTAAAATTTTCTCTTGTATCGCATTATTTTAGAAATTTTTATAAGAAATCAAAAGAAGAAATTAGGGAGAGGGAATATATATTTTCTTATATCACAACCCAAAATCAAGGCTGCGTTCCGATATTCACTGTTAGTGAATATACTGAAAATCTATAGTTTATGTCACGTGCACTATAGATTTTCAGTATTGGCAGTGAATAACGGAACGCAGCCCAAAAATCGTGCATAAGAAATAATGTTCTGTTTGCAGCTTTTTTCTTTCAATATGTGCAATGATAGATAATGCTATTAATTGATCTGCTTTCTACAAGGAGAGAGATCAATCCTTACGCAATGACCCTCTGCATTTTGAGAAAGCCGGATGCGAGATATTTTGCTTCTTAAGAACCACGTCGCGCGATGGATTGATCGAGTTGCAAGCGTGGAAGTAATTTATTAAGCTCGAGTTTGCAGCTTTCGAATACCAAAGAGGTGACGTATCATTCTCAAAAGCAGTGGAAATTCTGAGTTTAAAGAAAATGTAGAAAAAGTTGTAATTGAATCCCCTGTCATTTCTCTTTTATATAATTATATAATAAAAAAATTATCACAAATAAAATTATTTTAACAAATCAAAATTTTATTACTTTTCAAATAACTTTTCGAGTAACTTACGTCTCAATGTTAATGATATCGTGATCCGACGCCTCGTTCTTGGGGGAATTCGCAGATAGAATCATAAACGCAAAGAGGAGGCTACAAACAGTGAAAAGTACGAAAAAATCGGCGGCGGGATGCTGCGGCGCGATTCCTAATATCTTCGAATTCGCGTTATCAAAATTGTCCTCGGCTGACGTGAACCACGTAAGTTCGCGGAAAATAAAGTCCTATGATACATAAAGTTGTAAAAGTGAAGGTCGGTACCTTAATATATACAGCAAAAGATAAAAGTTGACATAACTTGCCGACATTCGCCGACTGATCGAGATAATGAAAAGTATGCGACATATTGACATAAATATTAATTAATGCGTTAAGAATATCTCGCTTCATCGCATTGTCAATCATGAACAGGTTAAGGATAAAAAAAGGAACGTACTCGTAGAAATATCAAAACTTGCTGAACAATTAATTGTACTAGATAATAAATGTCACCCAGATTGTCCATCATTAATTGTCGTTTATCGATCGTTCTCAAGCAAATTTAAACCTTTATTCTGTTTCCTGCAATTATATACGATTTTTCGTCGTGTCATTTCGTGCCAAGGAAAACATAACTAAAAAAATCTGACAAAGTTATCGCGAATTGAATCGATAGTCACATTTTTGTTCACACAATATTATGTATTGTATCCTTGATATTTAATTGTTATATAATAATTTTTATATTATATAATATATACATATATTGTAGAATATTATTATTGGTTTTGATTAATTTTTAGTTAGCATTAGCATAGACTTTAATTAGTATTAGTACCGACGAAATGTTCAGTTAATTAAAAAAAATATAGTACAAGATATTTATATGCATTTATGTTTCTTCGATATGTAATATGATTCAGAATAAGGCGGAATCCTATTTGCTCACTCTAGCATAACCTACGCGGGTGTGGACATTATTATTATGCATCTATGTAACCTATGTAACCTATGGACCTTGTACGATATACGAAGGGGGGAGAGGAGGCATAAGAGTCATGTGCGAGTAGAATTATACTTGATAATGTTGTAAAAGTAATAAAAAAGATTCTTTTCAAGAAACAAAGTTTTCCGCAACAAATTTCCTCGAGCTACATCCTGTTAACCGACAGATTAATTTATTCATTATACTTATGAAGTGTCTAAATAATACGCGGATCATCTTGCGGATGAGCACATCGTATTGGATTTCGCAAATTTTTCACAAACGTGCTAGCGTCGTAAATTTTTACAAAGGTGCGTACTTGCGCGCATTTGCTATCACATTCGTTTGAAATAGAAAAATTCCAATAATATTCTTTTAAACAACTTTTAAGATGAAGATAACAAATACGTAATATATATAGCGATACAGTGAATGTTGTAAATAGATTAAGATTATCGATTAATCATATTTGCAAATTTCTATACGATGACATAGAAAACCCAATATTCTAGTGATGAAAACATTTATTCTTTTCTGTTTGTCAGATTGAGACTCACAAAATTCAGATTGAAATTCATAATCCAATTCAATCAATTTTGTTATCGTGTTATGGCTTTTGACGTGAGCTGAATGACTTGATGATTATGGGGAGTCTCGGTCTTTTTTTATTTCTAAAGATAAAACAATGGCTAGTACCTTGAATAATTGAAGCGCGCATTTATCTGTTCTCTATAGCAGATTAAGCTGACCAAGATAATTTGATTGCAAATTAATTTCTGCAATAATTATCAAAGACTATTTTTATATTTCTTCAAATTAATAATTAAAGGATACTAATAATAATAAACTATTCCTAAAAGATTATATACTGGTGCTTTGTACTACTCTCTTCTCTCTTACTTTTACACAAGTCGATCAAATGGGAATCGTCAATTTTTCAAGCAATGTAAATATCTTATTGTAATCTGTGTCTCGAGTTTCTATGTGCAAAGATTCTTGAAGATATTTTTAAAAGACAATTTATATAATGTTAAAGTGATTTATTGTGCTCGTTACATCATGAGGAAGAGATGAAAACCAAAATGACGTGCATAAACCGGAGAACTAGTATCTAATCGGCAAAGGATAGCTTTATCCGACTTGGCGCGGATTTGTTGACCAATCTGCGACTAACGAGCGATACAGATCTCGAGAACCTCGTCCTCGAGTCGTGCGAATGCAGGAGCGCACATTGGTATCTTTATCTTGATCGTCGGCCGGGGATTCGCGAGCAAAGATGTCTCGTAAGTGAAATTATTCCAAGTGTTTCCCAGGAAGACGGATCGCGCTATCTTCGCCAAGAGGCAACGAATTTTAATTATTGACTGTATTTCACGGACCATTAAAATTTCCCTTGATAGAAATTTATAAAAAACGTGGATTAATAATACAAAAAAAAAAAAAAGAAAGTTAATGCGCTAGATTAAAAATTGCGAGTGAATAATTGTGCGTTTAAGCAGAGTGCTAATGTATCATGTGATATAACGGAACATCTACTACTTTATAAAGTCTAATAGGTGCATTGTCTATAAATAAAATGTAAATTGTAAATTGTAAAAAAAAGAAGATTATAATTTCCTTCAGATGGAGCATCATGAAATCACTAGTTTGAATTGTCAGTATCTTATCGCGAAGTATTCGCGAGTGAAGATTGAATAAAGATTGTGCTTCCCTCTGAGAGTGATTGCCAGCCGATTCCTGGCTTGATAATTATCAGTCGAAAGGTTGGAGGCAGTTTTTCATTCACGTTAATTAGCATTCCATCATCGGAGACTTGAATATTTCTCGAAGATTGAACCTTATTTCCTCTTGCGTTTCTTATCTTTTTGTGCAACTTGTAATGGTAAAGACGGAAAAGATGGAAGATGGCATTTACGTAAGAAATTTTTTACACGTAAAATAAAGTTCGCTTGGACACCGCGCCGTTTCTTATAAAATTTACTGAAATATTACAAATCTTTTAGAAACAAAGTGGATATTCTAACGAGGCGTTCCAACTGGACAGTTTTGACTCTCATGAAAATGTTCCACCCGATTATAAGACAGCGACGCAACTTGATAAACAGCAAGAACACTCTGAAAATTCAGTGCGTATCGCACACACCTACATATGTATATGTATCTTACGTTAAGTTTAGATGATAAAAAAAATATATAATTATATATTAATAATAACACATAAATCGTCTCAGGCAGTCACTAAAGGAGCTGAATGGGGAGGTAGATTGGAATTTCTAATGGCTTGTATAGCCACTTCTGTCGGATTGGGAAACGTGTGGAGATTTCCATTCACCGCGTATGAGAACGGCGGTGGTGTCTTTTTGATACCCTACATTATAGTCTTGATTCTGGTCGGAAAACCGTTTTACCTCTTGGAAGCATTGCTGGGGCAGTTTACCAGCAGATCCTGCGTGAAAACATGGCACATGACGCCGGCCATGAAGGGTGAGATGATTTGTTTTAGTAAAATAGAAGTAAGATAAAAATAATAATAAAATAAAAACAATCTTACTTTTGTTTACATAGGATTAATTTAACACTTGTATAAGAGTTCCCAAAATACAGATTTTTTTTTTAAATTAAAAATTGAGATAATTTCTTAAGATCTCTCTAAAAAAATCTTTCTAGAAAAAAAGAAAAAGTTTTGTGTGATCAAAGATGCTGAGAATATCATAAAGATAATAAATATTGCAAAAGATGTCAAAGAGAGATTTCTTTTTTATGCATTCAAGAATTACTTTAAAATAATAGACTTGTCTCTCAATTTTTCAATTAAAACTTATTCTTTTTCCTGCAATATTATGATTATGTAACACATAGAGATCTGCTTTCAGGTTTAGGATATTCACAAGCCTTTGTCGCGTTCTGCGTCATTTCATACTATGGCGCCTTGATGGCATTGACCTTATATTACTTGGCAATGAGCTTCCAGTCTGAATTGCCGTGGTCGATTTGTCGCACGGAATGGCGAAATTACTGTATCGATGCTATCTCAAACAGCAGTATCTCCGAGATTCGTAACGTCACCGTTCAAAGTTCCGCGGAGCTGTATTTCAGGTTTGAGAGTAAAACAATATTTTCTCAGCCCTTTTAAATGTTGATTTATTTTTTAAATCTTTACGCGATTTTCATACAGGAAACTAGTATTGCAAGAATACGAGTCCATCGAGAGCGGTATCGGTGCGCCGTCCTGGCAGCTGGCAATATGTCTATTTCTTAGTTGGGCTTGTATCTTTGGGTTGCTGTTTCGCGGCGTGAAGAGTACGGGCAAAGCAGCTTACTTTCTCGCGTTATTCCCTTACGTTGTAATGACGGCTCTGCTGATCAGAGCCGTCACCCTCGAGGGCGCCGTTAACGGCATTCTTTTCTTCGTCACGCCAAAATGGGACGCTCTGTGGAAGCCTACTGTCTGGTACGCCGCTATCACGCAATGTTTCTTTTCATTATCGGTTTGCTTTGGCCCAATCATTAACTATTCCTCCTACAACAATTTCGGACACAGAGTGGACAGGTAAGAAATTCGTTGAACCTTAAAATAAGATTTAATCATAATCATAAATATTACATTAGCTGATTTATATTTTAAATTCCCGTTCAAAAATTGTTTACTTATATAAATTTACATATCCGAAATATATATCATTTTCCGGCTAGTCATCGTCATTATTGCATTTTATTTTTCAATCGTATCTTTCACTTCTCAGTTTTTCCAGTTTTTCAAAGGTTCGCTCAAAGACAGCTATATTAAAATGCGCTTTTTACTTTATTCTATACATATATTTTATTTCATTTCAGAGATGTAATGATAGTGACAACGTTGGATACGTTTACCAGCCTGATGGCCGGTTGCACGATCTTCGGTATCCTCGGTAATCTGGCTCACGAGATGGGCACGACGGATATCACCAAGGTGGTCCGCGGCGGCATCGGATTAGCCTTCATCTCGTATCCGGACGCTCTATCGCGCTTTACTTTTGTGCCGCAGCTGTTTGCCGTAATGTTTTTCGTCATGCTATTTGTCCTCGGTGTAGGAAGCGCCGTCGGGTTGTGCGGCGTGGTATTTAATGTCTTTCGCGACCATTTACCCAAAGTGAGGCAATGGTTAGTGTTGCTCTTCGTCACCTCTTTCGGTTACGTCGTCAGTCTCGTTTACATTACTCCGGTACGTTAAATTAAACACTCATACTAGCTCTTAAGTTGATACAAGTATATCACTTTTATAAATATCATTGACCTAATCGATATCCTAAGTACCGATCGTAAGTCTACATTCGAGCAATGCAAAAATTCCAGTTTAGACCGAATGCGTTTAACGCTCAGTCTATTATTTAATATTGAATATATACATTTCACCGGTCTTCCATCTTGGCTTGCATCTATTTTAGTTACATGGGTTGTAAAAAAAAAAAAAAAAAAAAAAAAAAAAAAAAATAATTTTTTTAAAAGACTTCCATTGAAGAAAAAAAAAAATACACAAAATGATTATTTTAATAAATCAATATTTTGCTCTAGGATATATTTCAATAACAAAAAATTTTTAAGTTTTTTTTTGCATGTTTGGATAACAATTTCAAATATTTTGAAAGAGTTATAGAAAAAAATATACATATTTTCAATAAATTTGACATGGTCTCATGTTAAGATTTAATATTAAATGTCGATCACGCACACACACACAGGGTGGTCAATGGTTCATAACATTGGTCGATTACTACGGGGGAACCTTCGTGGCAATAATTGTCGGCGTTCTCGAGATAATAACTGTCTTCTGGGTGTATGGTCTGTCGAATTTCCTCGACGATATGGAATTTATGCTGAATAAGAGACTAGGTTTCTACTGGCGAGCGTGTTGGTTCTTAATCACACCCTTTCTCATGATCGTCATACTGATCTATACGTGCGCAACTTACGAGCCGCTTATGTACGACGGCGTATTATTTCCCGATTATGCTTACGGTCAGTAAAACTTTTTCGGTATCTTAAGCCCACTTTGGATAATAAAACTCTATATTTATAACTTTATATCCCGTGCATTCTAATTATTCAAATGTTTTTTATATTGCACTGCATATACAATGTCAGAGAAAAATTCTGTCGCGAGTTATGAATTGTCTAAAGTAGGCTTAAAAATCATTATCAGTCTTATTGTTAGCGACATGCGCCAAAAAAGCTTACTTTTTTATTTTTTAAGTAGGAGTAGGATGGTTTCTGCTGGCTCTAGGCATATCTCCTATAATGTGGTGGATCGGCCAAAAAATTGTCGCAAACAGAATATCATCGTCTTTTACGGAAGTAGGTATCTCAATATACACATATATATCAAATTCAAAGTATATAATATCAGAAAAAGCTGGAAACTAATCCTTAAAATTCTAAAACATATTATAGTCTGTCAAAACGGCATTTCGACCTGCGCAAAGTAAATGGGGACCTAAGAACCCGAAGATACACAGAGAATGGGAAACGTTTAGGACGGAGAAGAAATTAAGATTTCAAGGCGGTCTAATGAAGATGTTTTTTAAATAAAAAAAATCAAATTTTATTTATTTATTGTTCCATATTCTTTCTAATTTAACGTTGTAAGATTTTATGCTGTCTATTAGCTAACAGCTAACATAATGTATTGTAATATTGTAGAAAAAATAAATCATTTGTTTTTCTTTATACGTCTATGTGTGCGTTGTGTGTTTGCGCGCATTGCATATACATTATTTTATACATATTATTGCATATAATGTGTATTATATCTATTTTACAAATTATTTATTTATTACATTATGCACACATACATAATTATACACATACATACTAATTATATTAGGTTTTACAAAGATGCGCATTTTTAGTTGAAACTTTTCAAGATAAGATATTTTTTAATATCTTAGTACCAGAAAATTAGAACAGAGCTATACTATAACGAGACAAAAGGTGTGCACACGAATATTGAAAATACGACCGCGGTACAATGCCGGCGGTACTATATAACTACCGCTATGAATCATGTTGTTTGATTTACCTTTTTGAATTACAATTGGACGCGAATACATTTTGTGTAGAATGTTTCCGTTTCAATTATGCACGGACGTAGTTACGAGTCACCGGTCACATTACGTAATATCTGTGGACAATTTAGTTTATAAATTTTAAGATATATAATTTGTTTTTTGATTTGGTTCTTTTCTATATATATGCGTTTAAAATTGTGCCAGCGTATTATACCATAAAATGGAAACTAGCTGAATAAAATATGTATGTTATAAAAATATCCGTTTGATTGTTTATATCTCATATTAAAACTTCTCTCACGCATTTGATACTTGAAATTTATTTGTGATCTAGATAAATTTTCCTTGTTTATTTGTGCTTGGGATAAAGATATTAGTGATATTACGCAATTAATTTATGCAGCAGAATGTGTTATGTAAAATTTTACGTGTACGGATATATAGTCAATTGAACAGGGTATCAATCAATTGAACTGAATTGACGATTAATCTGTCAAGACTTGTAAGTTTTCTTTTCTATTTCAGCTATTTTATTATTCTCTTATTTATATTTATGTAATTATACTTACATAATTTTAATAAATACTAACTCATACTATAATTTGATATTCTGTAATTGTATATTAATCAAAAGTATTGTCATTATCTTGCAAAGGTGAAAATAAAAAGAAAACGGGAGTTTACTGTCGTTTACGTTTGAACCGTCTTGTTATAGAATGCCATTCGGATTAGTCATTTTTGTGTGGGCAAACTTTAACAGGTGTGAGAATCTTTAAGCAGATAGTACGCGGTACGGTGTAAGATTTTAACATCTACGATAAAAATTATCTTTTATTATTTCCGTAAAAAAATTTTTCGATGCGCATCGTCTCATCTATGTTTCATAATATTTTCTTTTTCGTTGTACGACAAATTTGCAAAAGATCACTTTTATTTTTTTCTTCAGAGAAATGACATTTGGTTAAATAACAACTTTCGATTGATCTTAAATCTCGATTGTTGACTTTAATACTTTCCTTTACAATTGCAGAAAAAAAAACATCAAGAAATATATTTTCCGCTAATAAAGTTACATATCAGAGAAATGGTTAATTAAACGCCGCAAAAGTAAAAATAAATGAAAAGAGAAGAGATTTTTCGCTATGTAATACACCTATTATTACACAGATATATTACGCGACATGAAAATTAATGCAAAAAACAAGCGAATAAATAAAAGATGCGACAAAATATGAGAGTATTAGGAAGGAGAGAGAGAAAAGAAGAGAAAGATAGGAGAGAGAGAAAAGAAGAGAAAGATGTCAAAATTTTATTGAGCTTGATTACTGTGATTAACAAGTAGTGCGCGCGCTTTAATCTGACGGAAAGGATTGCGCGTACAGCGTACAGATCGCTATATGCACGTATACGTTGCGCGAATTCTTTAAGCAGTCTATCAAAGACTGCCGACTGGCTAACAATAAGACGCGCGTAGAATTTCGAAAAAAAAGAAAGTTGAGCAGTGGATAATATCGTGCGAGTAAGAAACGATTGCTTTTTGTGCCGAAACAAGTCAAAATGGAACACACAAAGGTTCGCGCATATATTATGCAAATAAATAAATTAAAAAAAAAATATATATATATATATAAAATTTTGCGTATACTATTATATATTATAAAATTATGGGTTATTAATTTTACTATGTCGATCATTAGTGTGTGTAAAGTGTGAAAAATGTACGAATAAAAAGAAAATTGTTAGGAGAAAAAATTAGTAAATTTTTGGAAGGAAAGATATCTTTATCTTTATCTTTATTGTAATATTGACAGCAAAGGTAAATATGTAAGATGAAATATATAAATATATTGGGAAGTTTTAAATTTTTTAACAATTATTATTTGTATATGTATATATATTTTTTTTCGCATACATGTATACTCTATATAGCTTTAATTTTAATTATATGATATATCAAAGTAGAAAACAAATAATAATGTAATAATGTATAATAATATTTTAATTTTGTAATATTTTAATTTACAAAATTAGAAATGTATAAGCTCTTTAACGCGCGCATTATAAACAATGTTATCTCAAAACTGCAAATTGAAAATTTCTTACAAATGGAGAGATAATTTCCAATACTTGGTATTTATTCATATGATAATCTTTGTCTGTACATAACGTCGGTACGATCCTACTTGCGCGGATAAACACGAATGTTTGCGGAGATATAAGTTCGTTATTTGAGCACTTACATGTTCTCATTTTACTCTCGTTTCATTAAGTAGTCATTAATTATCACCGTTCAACTGCCAGTTTAAATCTCGAAAATACTTGTGATTAAAAAATGTATCAGAAATTAATTCATGAATGTACTTATCCCTTTACGATATGATAATACCTGTTGCTTACATAATATTAGAGATTTTGCAAGACACTATAATAAAACATTAAATCGAATAATTTACAATGTTGCTGCAGTTTCATTATTATCTATCTTGTTACCGTAAATTAATCAATATTTATTGCAAAAGACATACACTATCTATTGTAAGTATTCTTAACCATTTTTACAATAAAATAAATACGACGATCATGTCTATTAGTAAAAGAGCATTACGCAATTTGTTTGTTAATAATAGGCGCATCCTACAAATTGTAATGTGTACGATATCAAAGCTAAAAATTTTTTATTCTTTTTAAATTAAATTGTCATTAATTAGTAAACATAGCGAAATATGTCATCAGTTGATTGATTTATACATGATTATACATTTTTGTTTACTTTATGCAAAAAGGACGCAGTAGCGTTAAGACATCAAAATTATATAAATCTTCTCCTTTTATGTTTAAAATTGTCCGACTGCTAATATGACTGACAGCATGACATCGCGGAACAAATTTAATAAGAATTTGCGATTTTATTCTAATTTGAGATGTATATATACTATATATATATATATATATATATATATATATATATATATATACGTACTGTATAATATGTTCATATTTATAAGACGGATTATACAAGAATTTCGCTAGACGAGTCTATCTACAAAGACAAGGGCGAAAGCGTGGTGAGGGTCCTATCGTCTCGCGCTTAATAAGATCGATTGGCCATACCCAGCCTCGAAATTCACTTTTACACTCTTCTTATTCCCGGAGTGACTATATTAAAATAATAGTGTGATACAAATGTTAAACTATCCAGATAGCCAACAACATATTTTTGCGATGTCATATCACATCGTATCATATCAATAACATTCTCATATAATTTTTTGAGAGCAATCTGATTACACACAATGTTACGATCAAGGAGCGTAAATAATTTATATCTTTTATGGCTGCGCAATGTTATCTGTATTATGGAAAAAAAGTCATCAGATAATAAATAATTAATTTTTCAGAGTTACGTCATTGATACGGGCCGAACAATATTCCAGCCATCCGTCTTATCAGCCGACGGAAACGAAATTAAAAATAGAGTAAATTTAATAGACACATTATATATATGTATAAATTGGAATGTTTTACTTCTCTTTTTGCGAAATTTTTCGAAATTCTATTTATTGATTTCGATGTTGATTAAGGAGGAAGACGTGATAGAGAGAGCTCAATGGAAGAACGGAGTGGAATTTCTCATGTCCTGTGTGGCGTTCTCTGTCGGTCTTGGGAATATCTGGCGATTTCCATATACAGCTTACAAGAATGGCGGCGGTGCTTTTCTCATCCCTTATATAGTGGTACTCTTCGTAATCGGCAAACCCTTTTACTACATGGAGATGATCCTTGGACAATTCACTAGCAGGTCCTGCATTCAAATCTGGTCCGTGTCGCCCTTATTTCAAGGTATTTTACTTTTCTTTCTCCCGTAAAAATCAAAATCTAATTAATCCTGGAAAAAAAGTGCCAAATAGAAATTAATCTTGTAAATATACGAATATCCAGATAGTTGGATGCCTAAATCAATTACAAAAAACTGGAATATTTAGATATTTATATACATATACATACATAGATATATGTATATATAAACAGAATATATACAATTGTTTTAACTATAGTACTTGGATTTATATGGTAGGACGGTAAATTTTAATATTTATTAACTAGGTATCGGCTATGGCGTAGCAATATCAGTATTCTCCGTGATTACTTATTATTGCGGCCTTATGGCTTTGACACTCTATTATATGGTGGCCAGTTGTCAGTCAGTACTTCCGTGGGCCTATTGTTGGGAAGAATGGGATGACGCGTGCTTCGATAGCTCGTCGATCGGGCAAGCGAAAAATGGAAGTACAAGTTCCGCCGATTTGTATTTTAGGTATATTAATCTTTATACAATGCGCAATTACACAACGCTATTCATTACATCTATTTTTATATCTGACGCTATTATTGCACATTTGTTCGTATTATGTACATACATTAATATATATCGTAAATTATCAGAAGCATTCGTAACTGCATCGGGTTATTCTTGAAAACTTATCGCCCGACAAGATTCAGGATCAGAATTTGCTAATATCTCTTACAATTATAGAGCAATGTGATAATAATGTATTATACAATATAGTACATTAAATTGTATCATCGACATTATCTCTCATCTATCGTATCTTTGTTTACATTTTCTTCATCTTTGATCTCTATCGTTATCTTAATTTTAGATTATCAATTTTTCTTACTTTTTTATTATTCTGAGCTAATATTTATTATATTTTTTAGGAGAAGCTTAATCTTCAAAGCAGAATAAATATTTCTAGCCATCTTTATACATATGTTTAGAAAATTCGTCCTTAATGAAACGGGAATCGAGAATGGGCTCGGGCTACCTTCGTGGAAGCTGGTCTTGGCGTTGTTGGTCAGTTGGATATTCATCTACGTCGTGATCTGCAAGGGTGTGAAAAGCACCGGTAAAGCGGCTTACTTTCTGGCCCTTTTTCCGTATATCATTATGATCAGCCTTTTGGTTAGAGCGGTGACACTGGACGGAGCAATAAACGGCATCATCTTTTTTTTCGAGCCCAAGTGGCACAAGATTCTGGATCCGGTGGTTTGGTACGCCGCCATCACTCAATCATTCTTCTCCCTCGGCGTGTGCTTTGGCGCGGTGACTATGTACTCCTCATATAATAATTTTGAACACAACGCGTCCAGGTGCGTGTTATTTTTAGAAATCTGAGATATAGTTTTCAATTTTCAACAATTTTTATTCAAAGTTTATTAGAGAATTGATGGAGGATCTCTTGCAGAGATTGTACGATTGTAACGACTCTGGATCTTTGTACCAGCTTGATGGCAGGCGCGACAATCTTTGGAATTCTGGGTAATCTTGCTCATGAGATCGGTAGTGATGACATTGGCAGCGTCGTCCGCGCCGGAACAGGTTTGGCTTTCGTATCCTATCCGGAAGCTCTGGCAAAGTTTACAGTGGTACCACAGCTTTTCGCCGTACTCTTCTTTTTAATGCTCTTTGTCTTGGGTATAGGCACTACCGTTGCCTTCTGTAATGTTATCGTCAGTATTATTAAGGACCAATTTCCACAGCTTAAGCAATGGAAGATTGCCGCTGGCGTCGCGATCTTTGGTTTCTTAGTCGGCATTGTCTATTGCACGCCCGTAAGTTTTAAAAGACAATTCCTTTTTCTTTTAAAATAAAAGGGAGAATCTCTATCAAATTCTCTTCAATCATCAGAAAAAAAAAATGAAATTATATATCAAAGTAACAGAGGGTTTATATATTTGTATAATAATTTACTTAATAATAATAATGTTTATTGAATCAAACTTTGAACTTTTGCCGAAATCATTTCAGGGTGGTCAGTACATTCTTAATCTGGTAGATTATTTCGGCGGCACTTTCATTATCGTATTTTTAGCTTCCTTCGAAGTGATTGCCATTTCCTGGGTATACGGTAATAATCTATTGTATATAATACATTTTACTCTTTTGTGAAGCTGCTTTATGAAATTATTAAAAAGAGTGACTCGATTCGCCAGGCGTCGACAATTTTATGGATGACATCGAATTTATGATAGGAAGACGGCCATCCTTTTATTGGAGATTCTGTTGGTGTTATTTGACTCCCCTATCCCTATTCACTATTTTGATTTATTTCCTGATTACTATAACGCCGCTCACGTACAACGATGAATATTATCCAACATCCGCATACGGTATACCTCTATGCTATTTGTATACATTTTTTAAAATTACAATTAAATTAAAGAATTATAATTAATATATATATATATATATATATATATATATATATATATATATATATATATTTATATCTTTATTTATGTCTTGTGCAATCCTAATTCTCACCGACTTATTCAGTCTAATTCGAAATTCCCTTTAAAATTAACGCTCAGCTCTTAGCTAAGATTTTATTGCACTCGTACTTTAGCTTTTTCAGGTGCTGTCATTTGGATATGACGCTGAGGAACTTTTCTTACCTTTACTAAGTGTGATCGTTTATACGTCGTATGTATTTGTAGGCGATTATGTTGCACAAAAATAATATCTTTATTTATATTACAGTTAATGTAAATTAAAAATAGATATAAGTACAATATTATAGAGCATGTGTAAAAATTTGATAAAATAAAAATTAATTATGTAGTTACTCACAAAAGCTAAATTTTTTGCATATATATACATATATACTTATGTTAGATAGAAATTAGGAGACGAGATGTTTCTCTCATAAGATAATATCATATTAATATTAAAATATTTGTTCACTTTTTACAGCTGCAGGTTGGACTCTTTTGGCTTTAGGACTCCTCCCGTTTCCTTTGGGAATGATTCTTGTTGGAATTCGAAATAAAGATAAGACATGGCTAAATGTAATTCACATTTTTATATATGCATTTTACTTAAATATTGTTTCAACATAAATTTTGGATGTGTCGTAAATCTAAAATGTGATTGTTCTTCAATTTCAGATGATTAAGCCGAATGCCAATTGGGGCCCGAAAGACCAGAAAAAATACAACAAATGGAGAGATTTCAAACAATCGAAAACGATATCGCGAACGTGCGCGAAGAAATCAAAAGTTATAGCAACGCTGTTTGGCAATTATTGACAATTATAATTATAATCAAACAGTATTAAAATCATTATATTTTGTATTTATTAATCACAGTGACCATATAGTGATCTCGAGTAAAATGATTTCAAAACTATATCGCAGCTCTTTATTGCGAATTGGACGTTACACATAGTGCATGTAATATTATATATACAAACGGAAATGAATTTATACGAAAGCGCGCGTTAATGAAGCCAACTACGTATGTATATTGGCTTTCTAACTACAGTATTACTGAACACAACTGCATGGGGAATTATCTAATATATTATATTAAATATATGTATTGTATAAAGTGATATTTCTTTCAATTTAATGACCTTATGAAACCTGTATAAAATTATCATCTGGCAATCTTGTCGCGACGTGAAATAAATATAAAGTACAATAATTTTCATGTGCATAGTTGAGAAATTAAATCTCTCTCAATCCTGCCATGGGGATCCTGTCACGGCAGAAACGACTGTACAAATTCGTATAGTATATATAAAATTGTACGTTCTACTTTGGTTCCATGTTTAAAAGAATGTAAAGTATCTGTTTCCAGATTGGCTGAATTCGCTTCTCTCGAGCTCTTGCTCTCTCCTCCTTGAAGATTTTCCAATCTTTGCACTGCTGCACTTCTCGTGGACCCCATCCGTTCGCAGGTACGAAACCTCTCTTCAACATCTTAAACAATGCAACGATGTATTTAATAACGATGAATTTAATTGTTCAATTTTTAATCTCTTGTAAGATGTGGCACAATTTTTTTCAGAAATCCTCCGCATAATTCTTCAAGCACTTGAAACAATAAATTATTATTATTGTGCTAAAAAAGTTTTTCTTTTATTTCTAAAACTTTTTTATATAAAAGATTTTTAATTTTTATCAAATTTTCTTGAGAAAAAAATGTATCAATTATAACATCATTTACTATTAAAATTAGAACAAATTATTTAATGCGATGGCTTATCTGATAAAATGTAGATTATTTTGTATTACAAAGTTCTAAATTACAAATTTTCTTTTTTCGCATAAATCGATTTACCTGCGCGAGCGGCAATTTTCGATTCTTCAGCATCGCAATCAGCATCCATAGCGGTATCTGAAGAACACCTATGCAAAGTATCGTCCATCCGGCGGCATGTGCAGATTCCGGCAATAATCTTCCACCATAAGTTAAAGGCGACAAAGTAACTACTGTATAAATAAAGATCGCTATTAAAATCAATGGCGTAACTATAAACCAACATATCCTCCAATAGATGCTCGGTTGTCGGTCCAGCATAAATTCCAAATCCTCCAAAAAGTTTTCAAATCCTGCCAAAAGATAAAAATATTGTAATTTTATCACTATCATTCCGTAACTATTTTCGAATAAACTGTGATATTTTCACATTAAAACGCGCAATTAAATCACGGAATAATAAAGATTAAATGATGATAATTAAAAATAGAAAGAGTTGAAAATGTAATTAATGAAAATATAAAAATTTCTTACCATATATCCATATCACTCCGGTCATCTCAAATGATGCCAAGATGAAAACGACGAATGAAGTACCGTAATAATCTACTAAAGTTAGGATAAACTGACCACCCTGAAAAATTTACATATCAATTAATTAATTAATTAATTTTTAACACGAGAGAACGTTTAAAACTAATTCTCTTTTATTGGTTAGTATAATTTTATACCGACTGGTGTTACATAAACTGTGCCAATTAAGAATCCTAGAAAACAGGTCGGAACAACAATTTGCCAAGTCTTCAGCTTTGGAAATTGTTCGTTTATTACTGTAATAATTCCAGTCATCATTCCCACAGCACTACCGACACCAAGGACAAACATCATTACGAAAAACAGTACGGCAAATAGCTGCAATAAAATTTATGATTTTATTTTTCAGAGAAAAACGATTAGAGGATATTCTTACTCGGTATATAAGTAATAAAACTGGACATGATAAAAATAAATCTATGGTATTTTAGTTTTAGAAAAACACTTTTTGTGTGTTTGTATGTGTGTGTGTGTGTGTGGTGCACTTTATCTTTGCTATCGCGTCTGGATAAGATATAAATGCTAGACCAGCTCCACCTTTGACTACTTTGGATATATCTTCTATTCCTAACTCGTACGCCAGATTGCCGAGAATCCCGAATATCGTGCAGCCAGCCAAGAAACTCGTAATTGTATCCAGCGAGGTAATTATTATCACGTCTCTAAGTTCGTACATAATAAATATAAGCTAATGGAGAGAAGAAGAAGATACTACTAGCGAAATGAAAAAGAAATTATTATTATTTATATTATGTCGAAAAGTTTTGTGCAATTTTTAAAACCTTTTTATTTGTTTAAAATCTAATTTTGTTAATAACTGAATCTATCTTCTCACCTGTAGATGTTGTGCTTGAAGCTGTTGTGCGAAGAGTATGTAATGATGCTACCGAAGCATACGGAAAGCGAGAAGAAACACTGCGTTACTGCGGCGTACCAGACGGTCGGTTCCAAGAGTTTCGACCATTTCGGGGTAATAAAGTAGAGGATCCCGTTCATCGCGCCATCCAATGTAACCGCGCGAATCAGCAGTGAGATCAACACGATGTACGGAAAAATGGCAAGAAAATAGGAAAATCTCCCGGAGCTTTTTACACCTTGAAAGAGTATCATGCAAACCGTCGCCCAGCTGGCAAGAAGGCAAAGCGTCAATTTCCAATCCGGCCATCCGATTCCATCGTCGATACTCTCTTTTTCGTGCAAAACCACTCGTCTGCAAATCATTTTATCTTAATTTATATCGAGGATAAGCTTCTTTCTCGACAAATATACCAAAGAGAAAGATTGCTCTGTTTATTTTATAAATATTATACTTTGTTTCTAACATTACGTATATGTATAATGAAGTCTTAAATTTCGATCGAGACTATACGTATCCGTATACATACATTCCGATATAGTATATACATACACATATAGTACATCTAGTACGTCCGAATGTCTGATATAACAGAGCTGCGTTTTAGTTTGTATGGAAAGATTCTCTCCAAATAAAGTCTAAAGTTAGATAAAAATCTTTTCTAATCTTTTTACTCACTTTCTCGCTCATTAAAGAAATTATAAAAGCAGAATTTATTACAATAATATTATCGTTTATATAACATTAGAAAATTATTAATTTATCTAACAATAACATTTTTCTTAAGTAGAGTCAGTATGGCTTCTCATAAACCTATCGTTAAAATTAAGATTGCGATTTGTAGAACATATTACAGACATCCTATCTGAGATTCAAAATAAAAGAACACTTACGAAAAGTATAATTCGGCCGAGCTTTGCTTGCTGCTGCCGTTTAAGAGATTATCGAGGATATCGACGCTTCCTTCCGCTGTACTGTGATTTCTCTTTGTACTTGAGTCGACACATGTGTCGCCCCATTCCTTTAGACAAGTAGCCCAAGGTAACTCGGCGGAAAAAGAAGCGATCAGATAATAAAATGTCAACGCCATCAGTGAGCTGTAGTAGGTCGCTAACGCGACAGTCGAGCAGAACTGCGCCCATCCGACTCCTATTGATGTAAGAAGCGTCTGTTTTTAATTTAAATGGGAACACCGTGCGCATTAAAGTCACCGTCGTGTCGACTTGCGACGTAATCGCCAACACGTAACGAATCGTTCGATCGGAA
>NW_021851814.1:891230-934933 GCF_003651465.1 Formica exsecta
CGGAAGAAATTGACGAAATCTTTATTTGTACGAGCTTGCAGAGTTTTATTTTCGGGCAATAAAGGAATTGTTATATATAGAGAATTATCAGTAATGTATAATGTGTATAATTTACAGAAATTTTTATCTCTCTTTCTCTGTGACGCACAGTCGGGGATTTTCAAGATTTAATTTCGCGCGATAAATTCTCGACGATATCATTTAATTTACTCGTTTGTCGCGGGATAGACAAATCAGATTGAAAAATTACCAATGAAACCCGGCGACATGCTCCAGACTTTGACGGACGAATTGCCGGAAAACTGTCCGATAATCATCTCCAGGAAATAGAATGGTTTTCCCACCAGAAAGAGCAAAATCACGTACGGTATGAGAAAGGCACCACCGCCGTTCTCGTAAGCCGTGAACGGGAATCGCCAGATATTGCCAAAACCGACCGACACGGCGATACACGACATGAGAAATTCCACGCTGTTGTTCCATGTCGCGCGTTCCTTTTCTGACTCGATGGCCTCCACATCCAGGATGCTCGTCGAGCCTCCGGGATAATACGTTCTCCTGCCATTTTTGACGATATGAGGCTCGTCTATTTGGAAAGCGACATTATCGAGGCCCCGTTCCTTTTCGTCCTTCTATAATTTTATGCAAACAACTTTTCGTTTAAAACTTGACACACGCATAAATTTATGCATTATTTTATATAAATGCACACACTCAAGCGGGACGTAATCAGTGTGAGACGCTGATATTTTCTAATAATATGGTAATGATATTGGTCAATATCGATGAGTTTGTGCAATAAGACTAAAATGTGTCAAAAGTTTTGCTTTTCTTCGGAATCGACCAATCCCCGTTAAGATAAATATATATGTATATAATCACCATACAAATATATGCATATATTCAAAGCATATTTAAATAGCTATTAGATAGCTATTAGATAATCAAATAATTAAGGTCAACGATAAAAATCGATTTCAGATTCCTATATACGGTAATAATGCAATTTGTGAGATATTTGTGGAAAAAAAGGATAACAAAGATATCAAGCAACGACTTTATCACCGCGAATACTCTTGAGCGAAAATCCTTCGCGGATTACTCGGCAAACATCCAAGTTATTATGTCTTGAAATTATATATATATCGCAACACTTGTCGTTGTTAGCGATACAAAGCGGTTATATTTTATCTCGTTTTGAGATCGCTATTAAATTACACAGGTGTATCACATTCTTTTTTTAATTTTAACTCGATGCTCGACTGTAATACGTATATTTGTTTAGCATAACTTTCGCTTACTGTTCGAGCCGCAAAACACATGACGATTCAAAAAAGAAAAAAAAGAGAAAGAGAAGAAACGTTCTCGATGCGGCAAAGAGAGATGTAGGATAAAAGAAGCTAGCCAGACGCTAACTCTACCCGCGCTCTCACATTCACCTCGCACCAGTGATCAAAACAATCTGTCTCTAGACAACACGCGTCCCTAAAAGAAGTCTAAAAACGATTTAAAGACATCTTTAAGATGTCTTTTGGCCCTTTTATCCTATCTAGATCATATCATATTCTGACGGCGACTATTATCAATTATCAATCGCAATAATTATACCATTATTAAATATCTCATCTATATTTTTCCTATTTTTTGCTCAACATTTGACGTTTTAATTTTTAATCGATTCTACACGACACTTGCTTCGACGTTTCGATTAATCGTTCACTTACTGTTTCGTACATAGCGGTCATGTTGAGAGAGGCGCGAGAATTGGAAACAGCCTTCGCTGCGACTCGACCAAAAACTGGGACGCGATCAACACCAAGTTCCGAATAGATATCTCGAACGTCGATGTTACTAACGAGAACTGGGGATGCTACTTCATTGAACCAGACGCCGAGATGAGTTCTCTCCCACACGAATGTCCCGACAAAAGCAGTAATAAAATAATAATAATCATCGCGCGTTGCTATATACTATCACTATTTCACTATGTATCGCCACGACGGTAAATGATAGAATGCTGTGCGTCGCGAGCAGAATGCGACGAGCTAGTCGCGCGCGCTAGCGCTTCTAGCTTTAGAGATTGCCAAGGTGGAAAAGGCAGTGAATCACACGATGCCACGTGAGAAGATAATTGCACAAGTTCTGAGTTCTGAGTCGCACGGTAGCTACAACAAGTATAAGGTGAAGATGAAGATTGAACAAGTTCTTCAACTTTCGGTAAAAAGAAGCGAAAAAAGTCTATAAAAAAAGAGCGATGTGGAAGGCGAGGAAAATTTCTTTTAGAATATACATAGATATAATCATAAATGGAATATATAGGTAGATATTACTCGGTAGAAGGAAAAATGTATAAAAGAAAAGCGAAGAAAATGAGAGAAATGTTCCCCTCTTTTCCGGTTCCCGTAAAAGATCAGAAGTGTAAAAGGAGTGAATTTGTAAAAGAAAGATGAAGTGGTGAAAATAAGGATTCCCGGTTGATCAGCCGACGCAGCAAAGTTACACGCAAAGCAACTCGAAGAAGAGATCTGAGAATTTGCTATTAAGAATACCTATATACAAGAACAGGTATATTTTTTGTATTTTCTACATTCCCGATATAATCCCGTTTGTTATAGTTGCGTCACAGTTGCTATGTCACGCTCCACGACAACATGACACACGGGTCCTTTCAAGGAAACAAGGGAAAGATTGGATGATGAAAATATTTTCCGAAATTTAAAATTTGAATGTTTTTTTATAAAAAAAAAAATCATATATATAAATTTTATTTATTATTGATAAAGTCGTATTATATCGTGTCATTTTCCTGCAATCTTTTATTCGGCGCAACTTTTCGATATCGTCACTTTTACAAAAGTGAATCAGGTTAAAAATAATACTTAAAATTGTAATTTTATTTTAAGAAATGACGATGTTACTTACTTGTTAATGTATCTTATCACAATATTTCGATGCATTGTTTTCGGTGCAACATAATCGTCAAGCGACGCAGCTAGACATACCATTTTCCACGTAGTTTAGGAACGAGGAAAGTAGTTTTGCATACCAAGGACGACTGGATCATTTATACGAAACATGAGAGAATGCTTATTATCGACATTACGCACAAGTACAATAATACAATATCATGACACATCATTATGACATGTCATAAATTGTAAAGCTAAATTTCACTGATTACGAAACGGTGAATATAAAATTTCTGTCATTCTACGTATTACTTTATTGATGTATTTATTGTTAAAAACATTAAAACATCATTAAAACTATCGTCTCTTAATTAAAAATCACACGGAAAAAACCTCAGAATAAACCGTCGTGATCCACATTCCAGTTATTATTTCTCTCTTCCGTGTCGCGGTTTGTAAGTGATCTCGGAATTCCAGCTATTTCCTTCAATTCTCGAGATTACAATATTTCTAAGATTGAAAAGAAAAGCTTACTTCATTGTCTAGAAATAAATCATAAATATTTGAGCGGGGGTATAATCCATGCGATAAATGTTGATTACTTTTTGAAAAGAAAGATATCTTATGCAATTTCGCAATGGCAATTTACATTGGTAATTGCAAAACAATAACAAATCATTTTTTATATACAAATTTTTATATCTTTTTAAATATAAAAATTATATAATTTTTATATTTTTATATACTCGTACGTTATTTTTATTTAATTTTTTTCACCACACATTAAAAATACATATGTATTACTATTAATTTTAATAAGTTTAAAATATCCATATTCAGCAGTAATTTTTTAATAAACGTTTCGTATTTTATTTAATCAAAACTTCCATTCAGGAATTCAAAGATTCAAATCCAATTAGTGCAAAACTTACTTAATTGTTAGTAGAGAATCCAACTGTGCTTAGCCGATACTCGAAGCCTACTTACAATTAGCTGACAATGAGACCAAGACTTAAAAATCTTTTTTAGCGAAAACTCGAATCCTATGTAGCCGAGATTTAAACCCTGCTTAGCGGAGACTCGAACCATATTTAGCGGAGATTCAAACCAAGATTGTGCCGTAGATTTCAAAATTATGACATGTCGAATTTCAAATGTTTCTACATAGTGCCCAGTAGTACATACACATATAACGTGCATTTCTATATATTATATGCTCTGTAAACCATTCAAGTTACAACTTTTGTAGAGATTTAACACTGAATGTTTATTAATTGAGACGAATATTGCATAGAAGGTATCTTATAGCCTTTATTTGATGCATATGCATATGCATATATATATATATTTATATTTCTTTCCCATCTATTGTAATTTTTCTATTTGCAGACAAAATGGGCGATTCTTTTCCGAAAACAAAACTGATAGACCCTGAAGACGAACAAGTAACTGCGAAATTAATGCAATTTTTGGAAACATATATTCAAAGAAGAGATCTATTACAAAAAGACGTGCATAAAAAACGTACAAATAATTCCGTATATTCCTTTTAAAGTGATATTATATGCAATGTTCGCTACTATATATTTTGAAGTTAATACAAAAAAGAATCATCTTTTCAGAGAACAATTTTAGAAATATATTAGTGGAATTGGAACGTGAAAATGTATTATTAAAATATTCTAATACTGAACAGAAAAAGATGGTACGATTATATTGGCAATATATAACATGGAGAAATAATAATACATTATGCTACTAATTTGTTTATTATAACAATATGCATCCTTTTAATATATACTAATATTGTGTGTGTGTTGTCACAAATATTTCAGATCTCTGTGTTACAAAACCGTATTTGTAAATTACAAAACCAAATTGATAGTTTGCTGTATAAATTGAATAGCGCTTGTGACATTATGAGGAATATGCAACAAAAAGTAAACATGTTTTTGCAACGTAATCTTGTACTCAGTTATTTTTGCGCATTAATACAATTTCTGTACAGTTGAGAAATAGAGACAGACAGCTCAAACAACACGCCATAGACAAACAAAGAATACTACAGAGATGCAATGCAAAGATACAAAGAGAAACTGACAGAATGATCAATGAATCGGATATGAAACTGCATGAACAGCATAAACAATTAACGGTATACTTTAATTTACAAAGATATACATTTACAATGTGTGTTTATTATTCTTTCAAGACAATTCAGTTGTTTCTTCTAAAATCTTGGGCCATTACAATATTTTTAGAGCTACATCAGGAAGAAGGATGACAAATTAAAATTGATGAAACAAATATTGATGTCCACTGATGAAAATATGTCAGATGCTAATGCTGTATTAATGGCACCGATAGCTTTGAATACGACAACGAAGATTGCAGAGGAATCAATCCCGATAGTGTCCAAGGAAGAACCTGTCATGGTAATATCCATTGATTCTCAAATTGCCAAAAGCCATCGCAGCCAGCAGACATTGCCTTTTTGTACAAGAATCAATCTCAATGATATTCAGGGAAAAATCGCGAAAGAACCAATCCCGATGACATCCAAGGAAGAACCTTCGAGTTCGCAAACTGAGATCGCGGAATCCGAATCAATTCGACCTACGCGCACTGATTCTCCTCTCTCTTCACATTCCGCCACAATTGCGTTGGCTGAAATTGCAACTATTAACAAATTCAAATCAGATATAAAAATAAAGGTAGTATATCTAAGCAGAATCCAACTAAAGAGGCTGAGTAAAAGAATAATTTATATTCTTTGATAATGCTACATTTCTTTTATCATTGTGCCAAATAATAGATTAAAACTGACCTCAACATGCATACACTAATGCATTTCACTACTCATCAGATTCCAGTAGTGAATCCGAGATATCGACGATCGCAAAACGATAAATGGATAAATCATCGTTCTGTTGGAATGGTTCCAACTGGTACAATCTTCCAGCCACAAATACATCTTCATAAACGAATCCGAAAGTTGACAAATCCAAACAATTTTGCAGTCAAATCTGCCAAGTACTGCCTTTATGCGCAAGAACAAGACACAGATGGCGAACTCGAAACCAAATTATATAAGGTATAAACTCTGCTACACCATTTTTTTTAGAGACACAGTATACATTGTATCCTTGTATATTGTAGGCTGATATATTGCCAACGTGTGGAGGAGGAGCACAGATTGTATTTAAGGATATAGAATGTTTAAAGCAGATATCTCCAACTGCAGCAAAACGACATAATGGGCAGAAAACCTGGAAAACAGTTTAGCATCTACATAAGTCTTGTGTACATTGTCAAAAGCTTCTCTATGTATTACAACTTAATTTGTAAAACAGTCGCAGAGTCGACGATATTGTTAATTATCTGTTTATCGTAATTTATTTAACAGATATACTTGAGAGAGTATTTTTTTCGTCTTTTTGTCTTTCACACGCATACACATACATACACTTTGATTGATACTTTGGAATTTATGCAACTGACGTTATTTCGGAGATAGAAGGCGAAATATTTCACATATTAGAAATAACAATTTATTTTGTTTTACTTTCAAGCCATAGAATAACATTTGACGCTTTTATTTCAAATTACTCTTATAACATTAATATAGGATGGAAGATGAACTCTGTACACGTCGAGATGATATAAAAAAAAATTAAAAAAAATAAAAAAAATTGCGATATTATCTTACACATGTAACAAAGAGTCTGTTCTTTATAGCTGAACTAGCTGCGCAGACATTTTGCGTACCGATAAAATTCAATTTATTTGAATGTGAATAGAAATTTGTCATTGTATCTAAAGAAACATACTAATATAGATGGATGTAATTCTTTACTTAATTTCTTACACTACAATGCAGTTGCATCTAGAAAAAACTTCACTTGTTAAAACAAATTTTAACTGCATTACTTTGACAATATACAATTGACAATCATATAAAAGCCTATATTTTCCAAACCTAAACATATACTCCCTCCTCCTTTCATCTATCACACCCGCCAGTCTCAATGTATAATAAAAAATATGATAAAATATATTAAACTATACCAATTATATATCAAGACAATATATAAATTATATCAAGTATCATAGACAAATGTATTAATTACTAGAGAATTAGTCGTGTGCGCGCGTTATATAATTGGCTCTAACAAACTTTACACAAACACACGCACACATACACACTTATATATTATATAAAATTGATTATTTAAAAATATTGTCTTACGCAACAATGTGCATTATCTTTCATCACTTTTTTTCATAATACATAAAAAAAATCGCTCAATAGTTTTTCCCAATTCTTAATATTTCTTGTTAAATTATAAATTTACAGATACATAATAGAAAATGTGAAACTAAAGATTCATGTAAAATCTTTAATAAACGATATTATCGTAGATATATTATAAGAGTATTTATGTGCTTGTGTATTTTTGAAACATTCGAATGAATTTCTAAATATTTTTTTGCGAAATATAAGTTATGGTATTGGTAAATTATCGGTTCCAATATCGGAACCGATAATTATCAAAGAGAGATATGTATCGTACATAATACCGTTTATCGAATCGCTTAATTTCCTGTAGATATATTCTACAAAGTAACCAGAATGGCTATTTGACATCGATTCGCGATAATCGAAACGTATATGACCAAACTGTCTACAAAATGTAACATTTATTTGTGATGATTGTAGATGCATACATACACGACACGTGTGTTGCATGCGCGTGGTGTGTGTCCACACATATAATACATTGCTCTCGGCATTACACGAAGTATATATCTCTATTGATTACAACTTTAGCGAAACAGCAGACAGTCATAGCTTCGAGCTATTAAAATTACATCTTATTAGATAAAATGATTAGGCAAATCCGGGCAGTTCTATAATTGGCAAGCGCCATAGTGCTTGGTCGAGATTTATTGCAACATTAACATCAAGCTAGATATTTTGTTATATGATTGGTTAATCAGTCGGCCAAAAAACAAATTGTTATTAAATTTTTACGAGATATCATGGCTATCAACAGAGAGAAATAAGATTGGTGCGACTTGAAACTTTTTAATCTATAAATAACACTGCTTGTCCCAATTTGTACATATTTCAATGCAATTAATTTTCCATCGAATTCGATTCATTAAACAATTCAAAATCGTTGGATAATGTTTTTTGTTATTTTAATCACGTGCGACGCGCAAAAAGAACAGGGGACAGAGAAAAGAGGAGGCGTTATTACTTGTTCTGTGATGCAAATTTCTTGCACGACTGCAATTACGTGTATGTATAATAATGCTATGTGTACGATTAAACATTTTATATTTTAGAAAAAATGTAGAGAAATTTCAAGCGAGAAACTTGAGAAATCGATCAAGATGATGACTGATAGAAAGACTGACTAAAGACACAGTAAGTAATAATCGATCGAGGTAATAAGAATCTCGTTGGTTGTAGAATAACAATAAACAATTCCGATAGAAGTATAATGTATCCGCGAGACACACGCTTGCTTAAAGACGCTCGCAAATAAACAATTTGTTACGACGCGCTTCTGTTTGATCGTGTATGAACCGCGAGTGAAAGCACTACTCGAGATGATAATCGGTGCCAAGCAAAATGAACGGGAACTGCGGAGACAATCAATTTATACGACTCTCTCGTTATGATAAACGCGATTTCACTCCGACATAGTACACATAATATCATTGTAATTTCATTTTTTTTCTTTTTTTTTTTTTTTTTTTTTGGGTAATAATACCTTAGGCGATGGCAGATTTGGTTAGGCGAGGCGAGGCAAGGCAATGTCAGTTTTTTTTGATGGGTAATAATACCTTTTACTCTATGGCTTTACTCATGAACTCTATGAATCGTTTGCCATATTGTTCTGGATCACAGGTGGATATACCGTCAACATTAGCACCATATTTGACGGTTTTAGCCGCTTTCGCCGCTTGTTTACGTACACCGTAATGCGTGAGCACATCTATTATGGCCAAGAAATAAATCTCCTTTGTGGGAGCACCTAAAAAAATAAACAAGAGATAAGCACTTTCATATTTGCATCCGATCAAAATATCCAATTGCTTATATTTGAAAGAGGTACCTTCTTTACTAGGAATGGCATAAATATCTAATTCAGGTATTATCGCATCTTCATACTGTAAACTGGTGTCGCGCATTAATGCGGCATGTGGTGACTCGGGAGGTGTTGCCATGCTAGTAATTGCATGGCCGACGCCGCTCCAACCCCACAAACGGCTGCAAATGAGTCATCGATGAGAAAAATGATGAGTGAGAAAATATATGCATTATAGAGTTGCATCGTTGCAAGAAAATATGTGAAAGAAATATCTCATCTTACTCTCCCATTGGACCTCGAGACTCCAATCCGCTACCTGACTCGCTGTCATCTTCCTCTTCATGATTATCCTCATCATCCTCTCTTTCCGCACGTTCTCTCGATTCTTGTTCAGCGCGCGCGCAATCGTGCAAGCCAAGTAGCAAAGAGTAATCCATCAAGTGTAATCTCGTCAAGAACTATAGACAGATTATCTCAAATATACTCTTTGATGGTAAATTTCTTTACATAGTCAGAGCAAAGTCTTATCTCGATAATTCTGTTAAAATAGATCTTAAAATAACTATTAACATAACTTTATTATAAATTTTATATATATATATATATGTAAATTGTTACATAAAAATACTGTGCGCTTGTATAAATACTTACGTCTACATCGGCGGTTAACGTTTCTATTAGCTTAGCTTTGGCCTCTTCCCCAATGTAAATCTTCATGCCCTCCTTAACGAAATCATTATCCTTATAAGTAGGAAGGTCCTTTTCCTTCTCCTTATCGGACGCTTCTCGATCCACTGTCGATCCTTTTAGGTCGAACTTTTTGTGCGTTGTCAAGTGATTCGAAAACACATTCCTTATGGCGACTACGTAATGCTCGACGCCATCAACGGTCAATCGGTACATTCCCAGATATTGCGGCAATAATGTCTTTCCATGTCGCTCGACAATATACTACAATGCAATATACACACAGTGATAGCTTTGAATTATTATTTATATATTTTCTGAATTATACTTACGGGATGATAATGTTTCAAGAACGAATGCATTCTCTCCACTTCCTCGCTCGTCAATGTTTTAATTATAAACAGTTTGTCGTAAGATTGATAAAACTTTGCACCACTTTTCCCAGATGAATCGTCAAGTACTGGCTGCGATCTGGAAAAAAGAAACAAAAAAAGAAAAAAAAGAAGAAATGGAACAAACTATCGAGCATATATGGGAAAATCAAACAGTGGTTCAACTTGAATGAGTTGCTGGCGCAGAACTATATAGGAGCATGATTGGCAAATATAAAGAATAAATCATTACCAAGAGGAATATTAGATAATTGGAGGTACTTTTTAGTAGCTGATGAATATAAGTATCTATCATGTAAAACGAATTGTTCAGTTATCATAATTATTTACGTTAAAACGCGTGAATAAATATATTAATTATTAATTATAAATCATTAAAGTTAACACATTATTGTTTTCATTATATCTCTTTGATGTTTTTATTACTATTATTATAATTCGATAGAATTACCGTAATAGAGTCACTATTATCATTATTCATTTTCATCGCCGTCGATGTAAGGCGCTTTATTTATTTATTAATTATCTTTATTATCTTATTGATTGATCTTTTAATAACGACAATGATGCAATAGACATACTTTCTCACCATGCTTTAAATTGTACAAACTGTGAGCGTTAGGTGGCTTTCACTTATGTAAAGTGTTTTAGACCAAATGTATAAATTAAGCAATCATTAAAATATCAATGAATTGTTACGCTCTTAGTTATGCTGATTTTCGAAAAAAGATGTTTAACTCTATGTTATAAAATGACGAATTTGCACAATGTGGCAAAATCACGTTTTGCTAACCTCAGGCGTTTTGGTTTAAAACTGCAGCTACGCAGTGGTTTGTTTAAAATTGTATTGTGCGAGGAGGCAGAAGGAGGGTAAAGGGTAATCGTTGGAGTGGTAGCGGAGCGTTGAACCAATTGACGAATCCTTCTGCCTATTCCTTCGACCAAATCCGAATGCTGCTTTGCTCGCGAAGGATTAAACACCCGACATCTAACACATCAAAATTGTTACATTACAAAGCCATTGATAGCCTCTAGAGATTCGTCTCTATGCATTTACAACAAACGTAATATCGAGCAATCGCGAGCAAAAGAAAATTCGCCTCCAACTTTGAAAATCGCGCGAAAATCGCTTTGCTATATGTATATTGTACTTGCATTACATATGAAACATTAGAGAAGATAATTAGCATAAGAGTAGAATTACCTAGTCATTGATTCCTTGTAATCCAAATCATCTATTCCAAATCTCTCTCGCAAATTTCTAAAGACTAACGGACAGTATTCTTTAATTTTGAAGTGGGAGGGCATGTTTTCTCTGCAAAAAATAGTTTATGCATAAATAAATATTTTCCTAATACTAGAGCTATATTACATCTTCACTTTAACACACACACAGACAATTCTAAAATTATTAGAAGTAGTCAACTTGTTGACTTGGTACTAAGCCACACATGCGCACGCGCGCACACGCGTATTATGTGTATATGTATAAAAAAAGAATATTGCCTAAATATATTCCTAATATTGTTTCAATATATATATATATATATATATATATATATATATATATTAAAACATATATGTATATATACAATCGTGAGTATATTTCAAAACGTGTGCGCGCGCACGCACACTTTCACAATTAGCAATATATCCAAAATATATACGAGAAAATAAATTTGTTCGATATCATATACAACATATAATAATATAGAAAAAAGAAACTTACTTGTTGAAAAGATGATTATCCACTTTCAACTTGCTGTAAGCTCTAAAATCATCTGGCAAGAGCATTACCGGAATGTTAACGTGACTAAGTTCGTTTATCTGCAATGCAGCAAACATGTAAGCATAAATTTATATATCACTTTTAAGAGATTAAGCGTAATGAATTTAGTTTAAAAATCATGTTGAAATAAAACAATCTATTGTTAAATAAAGACACGATAGAAAAATACAAATTAATAAGTTTAAAATAAGTGTATCTTGCCAAATATCTATACATATATCTACGCGCAATAAAGTTGTAAACTAGAAATTAAATTAAAAAAAGCTAGACATAATTATATAATTTAAATTTAGATGAGTTACCGTAGGACATATCTATTTCGCGAGTTATTCATTTGACAATTGATGACGCAATGAGATGTGCCGATGCGAGAATAAATGCAATAGAAGTAGAAATAGAAAAATGACACAACGACAATGATGCGTGACGATGCATGCATACAACATACATACATGTATGTTGTCATTTGCGTAAATTGTTGTTGCGGACGCGCGCGAGTGAAAACGCAACAGTAGCGGAGAGAAAAGTGCGATCGCGCACTTATCCACTTACCGTGTGATTAACACCCCACATAAACACGCTGAGTAGCGGCTCGTTTGCGCGAAACAGTTTAACCTTCTGATGTTTCACCCGAAAATGTTTCTTCTTCAGCTTGCTGAGTCCGCTAGACATTTGCGGCGCGCTCGACATGCTTGTTTCTGTCTTACAATTAGATTGTCAGAGGACGAGAATATGTAACTCGCTCTCGCCTTTCGAGAGGATTTCTTGCCCCGAATCCTCAACGGCAGCCTACCGTGCCTACCCCCGAACGCGCGAGAGATTCTCCTCTGTCCGCGTTCTACTGTTTACATCATAAATATCTCGTTTGTGTCGCGCGTACCGCGCAAGTACCAGGAATCTCTACCGATCTCTACCAGTCCTCTTTACGATTGAATAAATCACGCCCATGAACCGAACGGATCACGGATTTTCGCGGCGCCGCGTACCAACTTTTCGTCGACCCTGCACAATCACTGAGGGAATGACTGAAATCACAACGAATGAACCCAACACCCAACGTCGCGCGCACTTGTATGCACTACGCATTCACCATCGTTTGCATTACCCTTACCTTACCCTTACTCTTACCGCGCGCACTTTATCGCCCTCCCTTCCGTCGCACGTCACACACCGCACCAGCGTTGTAACATTTACAATCTCCATCAATGGCGTACCGCTACGACAGACAACCACGGACCACGGATCACCAACAACACGGACAACGGCTGCAAGCTGCAAGTTGCAACGGCTGATCGTTGGGCTCCTTTTAAAAATGGCGAGAGCGCCAAGGACACGGCATGTATCGTGAAGATTAGAGACAGCATTAAACGCGAAAAAGTCGCCGGTCGGTGGCGCTCCTTTTTCTTTTGATTGGTCAATCAGACGCTTCGAACTGCGAGCTTCAATTGGTCACAGTTTTTTAGGTAATAGAAATCAGTTTCAAAGCGAAAATAACATTAAACATCCTATATAAATACATCCGATTTATCGAGAATTGCGACAACAACATGGCATATTCAATTAAACTATCTCAAGGTGCAAACCCATGCAGTAGATTAGCGTAACGCGGAACGAAAAGGGAACCAATCGCGAACGTTCCGCAGTCTTTGTTACATTCACGATTGGTTCCGTTCTCGTTCCGCGTTATGGCCCTCGCACACTGGACGCGATGAGCGATAAATGATGGGCGATATCCAATGAGAGCTCTGATTTTCCGAAAAAATAAAGCTCTCATTGGATATCGCCCATCGTTCATCGCGTCCAGTGTGCGATAGCCATCATTGAATATCGCCCATCGCGTCCAATGTGCGAGGGCCATAAAGGCTTACTCATAGACATAGACATAGTATATCTAGACCGAGTGTTGAGGAGTGGTTTACTACACCTATTGTAGACCCGGTCTAAACTTCATTTGTCATAAGCCGCATACTTTTTTTTAAATTTGAAATTCACTTCATTTCGTGTTGCAAATGCATCGAATCGTTGCATTGAATCGTTTATCGTTTAAATAAACAGGTGCATTTAATACAATAATGAGCGCTCATTAAACTTTGTAATTGGCGTATATTGACATTTATCAAAAGCATTATTCCTCGTATTTATGAATTAAATAAGATGGTAATTTGAGGCATGTGTGTAAGGAGATATGGATTAATTTTTTTATAAAACAGCATTGAATAAAATACAAATAAATTTGGCAATGTGTAAACAAGATAAAGAAAACCACTGGGATCTGGGATTGATGTTTTCAGAATGGCGCTGTTAACGGGAATAGGAATGGCGAGTACGTCTTTCTGGTCTACGAGTATGACTAAGCATATTTATCGGGAAAGCGTAAAAGACAGGGGAATTCGGGCGTTCTCAAGGCTATTTTATTCTCGAGCGTGAAAAATTAACGAATCAGAAATGACCATGGATGGAAAAAGATCGATAAAAATGGTATGTCGTGTAGCGTATCGCATAGGTATTAACATGTCTTATTTTCTGGGCATTAATTCTCGAGCGCATATTTTTGTATGCAGAAGTAACAGTTTCAAATATTTAATCGTATATGAAAATAATCTTGTAAATTTGAATTTTTTAGCCCTAATATTTCACAAATTTTAACGTTGGCGAAGAATTATGACAAGTTGACCTTAGTCACCTATTACATTCACTCTTGTATTAGTACATAATTTTATCAAGTACAAATGAAAGAGATAAACATTTTGTTATAGCATTTTGTACAAAAATGTTGAGATTCTATCGAGTAATGTGTGATATTTTATATTCCTTATATAGGATCCATTGTCACCTGGTCCATGTCTGGACATTAGCGACGATGAACTTGTTACGATATCGGTACGAGATTTAAACAGACAATTAAAATTACGTGGATTATCTAGGGAAGAAATTGTGCGTATGAAACAGCGAAGACGTACGCTAAAGAATAGAGGATATGCAGCTAGCTGTCGTATAAAACGTATTGAACAGAAAGATGAATTAGAATCTGAAAAGACTCAAGAATATCGAGATATGGAAGCCATGCAAGAGGATAATAATCGTATGAGGGAGGAGGTAGAATCTTGGCATTCAAAGTATCAAGCGCTCAAAAAGTTTGCCCAAGAAAAGAAAATTATTATTCCACCAGACTTGGAAACCATATAAAATTTAAATGTATTGAGATATTAACTCTTCTCCATTATTAAAATTAGATTTAATAATGGAATTTGTTTTAATGTTGTAACATCTGTGCTAATCTGTTAAATTCTAGAGACTTTTATTTGTAGGACAGAAGACTCTCTTTAGCTTGCACATATAATTTTCGATTAATTCATTCATATAGAAATAATATAATATAGAAACGAGTGTGTCTCTTTTCTTTCTTTTCTTTTTATAGAAATGTCTATATACAAAATACACACACACACACACACACACACATACATACATACATATGTACCATACATATTCTTTTTTAAGTATAAATACAAGAAAATATAACTTTATACATATACATACATATATAAGAATATAAATAAAAAGAAAATATAAAAACATCGAGTTGAGATAAAAGATGGAATATATGGTAATTTTATTAATTCTCATATATTTTCATTTTCGGTACATAATAAAAGTATTAATCTGCTAATTACATGAACATTGATTGAATTTCCTAGCAACCTGTATTTTTGTCTATCTGTAATATGTTTTGGAAAATCGAAATTTTCTGGAAAACACATTAACCTGCACACTTAAAAAACACAACACACACACACACACACACACACACACACATACATACATACATACATATGTACCATACATATTCTTTTTTAAGTGTAAATACAAGAAAATATAACTTTATACATATACATACATATATAAGAATATAAATAAAAAGAAAATATAAAAACATCGAGTTGAGATAAAAGATGGAATATATGGTAATTTTATTAATTCTCATATATTTTCATTTTCGGTACATAATAAAAGTATTAATCTGCTAATTACATGAACATTGATTGAATTTCCTAGCAACCTGTATTTTTGTCTATCTGTAATATGTTTTGGAAAATCGAAATTTTCTGGAAAACACATTAACCTGCACACTTCTTTAGGCGAGAAAAATCTAAGTTTCAAATCTGATAAGAGTTGTACCTGTTTGTCTGAATTGTTCTCCCAATTATTAGCTTCACTATATTTTAATTTAATTGTTTCATCTGCAAATGGACAATATACAGATCCTGTACCTTCTACATAATGACCATATCCTTTGGTGAAACAACAAGAACCATTGTTCTCAGATGTTCGTATATCTAACACCCATGCTCTCTTTTGTAATAATTTTGAGGATAGTAAATATTTGGATTCTTCAATGTTTTCTAAAATATTATCTAATGTGTAGCACATTCTGCCAGATTTGGTATTAATTTTGCCACTCTTCTCTGCTAACATAACATGCTTACTTTTCGGCAGTAATTTTAATGATTCAGATGGTAAACCATTTTTAAGCGAGGGTTGT
This sequence comes from Formica exsecta, assembly GCF_003651465.1. NCBI lineage: Eukaryota > Metazoa > Arthropoda > Insecta > Hymenoptera > Formicidae > Formica > Formica exsecta. The sequence continues at coordinate 907,655 of NW_021851814.1, forward strand.
TTGAAAAAAAATTTCAAATTCTTCTTCTTTGCCAATAAATAATATCTATTCCTGCTATTTGGTATACCAAATTGACACGGGCTTAATATTAATTCTCTGTAAACATATCCACAACTGCCTACACAATCTATTAATTTATCCCTCATTTGAGATACTTCAAAACCTTTAACATTCTCAAGCAAAATATATCTTAAACATTCTAATTCTGGTATTAAGTCTAAAATGTGTAACAAAGAACAAGCTCTGTTATCAAGAGTATCCTTTTTTAATCCTAATCTAGTAAAAGGTTGACATGGAGGACTCATAAGTATAGCATCTAAACCCAATTTGTTCAGTTCCTGTGCATTAAGAGACTCAATATTTCTATTCATAAGAACAGTTTCTGGAAAGTTGTGGCGATAGACAGCATTTGCAACAGGATTTATATCAATTGCTGCAACAACTTTTGCCGCAACTCCACTTTCTATAATAATATATATGTATGTTAAGTACAATAAGCAGGACGAATTAATATCATAATATAATCTAGCGCTAATTCTTAAATTTCTCTAATCGCAATATATATTTGTAATATTTATGTTTATACATACCACGGAGCGCATAATGCATTCCTCCGATGCCGCTATAGAGTTCCAATACTTTCATTGTCGGCGGTTTTGACTCCAAACTCTATTTATTATATTATTTAAACTAAACAAGAAAAGAAAAAAACAATCACAAAATCTGTGGTATGTACATACATACATACATACATACATACATACATATATACATACATACATACACACATACATGCATGCATACATATATATAATACATGTGTAATACACTTTTACCATTATTGATTACGAGAGCAATACTGAGTTTTTTTGATGTTTTTTATTTCTGCTTCTTATATCACAATCATAAAATTGACGGGGTTTATTATTTGAGTATATTGAATAATAGAAAAATGTTAAACAAGATATATATGTAACTACAAAAAAACTAGTTGAGATTATTCTTAAAGGTAAACAGAGATCTATCATCTTTAAAGCTCGTATCAGACTACGCATTGAAGATTGAGATTCAAGATTCAAGATTGAAATTTGACCAATCAGAATAAAGAAATTTTAGTCCCTTTTGTTTTGATTGGTCAAATTCCAATCTTTAATCTTCAATACGGGCTTAACGTACACTATAATAGGTTTGTTCGCGTTGCTCGAAATCCCCAAAAATTTTTGCACTTAAAACGAGTTGAATATATATTCGGATGTTGAAGAGAGTGAAAGCAAAGATGCTGAGTGCAAAAAATTCAAGCAACGCGAGCAAACTTAATATCGGGTGCACCTGGGTGGGAAATCGGAACACAAAACACAACCTGAACATGAACTGTAGATTTCCAGTACTGGCAGTGAATTTTGGAACACAGCCGATATTAATCTAACCTAACCTAACCTAATTCTAGCTGAGTTTAACTTAACCTAATCGTATTTCTATTCTGAACGTAATGAGAAAGTTGGATTTCAAACTGAATACCGTTTTCTTTAAAATTCGTGTAAAATTCAACGGTTTGATTAAAAGAATGATAACATACAGGTCAACATACTATTAACATAAGGCCAATGAATTCGAACTGAACGTATATATAATACGAATCGCAAAAAATTGCTCACATGAAGAGAATTAAAATCCTAACCTTGTGTGAATATACAATATAATACAATGTAACTCTTATATATCTCGATATAATATTATTTATACACTGGCACAGATTACACGAGCATGATGAAACGACGTCTTCCCGCGATTGTCGCATGAGAGATAAACTATTACGAAAGGAATTTGGATGAAATGCGAATGTAGGCATATCCTTTTGCGCTCAAGATAATTGAAAATGTTTCGAAGTCGAAGCTGGTTCGGTGGCGGACTTTGGAAGCCTAAAAATCCCCATTCCCCGGAGCATCTCAAGTAAGTAAGGATAATCGATTAATGCACTCTACTATCATGTTATTGAAGGAAGCACGAGTATATATCTTATACATTTATCTATTATACTTTATCAGGTATTTGTATAATGTGCTGTCAAAAAATCAGACTGTGTCTGAAAACAACAGAGGTTTACTGGTTGAAACTCTGCGTTCGATAGCTGAAATTCTCATATGGGGTGATCAAAATGATAGCAGTGTATTCGAGTAAGTAGAAACAACAAGATAAATGTTCAAAGACGTGTGATCCTTTTTTCAATTTTTTCAAAACTTGCATACTTTATATATCTCGATGCGCAGTAACAAAATATGTTGGAAGAAATTGTCGTTTCGGTTTTTTATTATAAACAGGATGATAGTAGATTTCAACGCACTGAAGTATATGTATATATATATATATATATATATATACACATATATATGTATATAAAATACATGAGTTTCAAAAAAATCAGAGAGATTATCATTATATTAAACAATTATTATTATATTAATATGTTTAACAATACTTTTTGAGTTACGATATTTACTTGACAGAATTATCGCATGTTTCCGACATGATATATTGTATCTGCGCATAATATCGACAGTTGTCCGTTATTTTTCTCGGCACTGCCGATATTAGACGCTTACTTGCGGACGATATTTATTCTCAATAATTTAAATTTGTTATTTGGATGTAATAAGAATCTAGAAAGACAAAGTAATGCTCCCCTCGACATTGAGTTTTTATCGACAATGATAATGTTGTCTTGCAATTTTTATTGATAAATGTTGATAATCTTTTAAGAATTAAGTGTCAGTGTGCAAAATATATAAAAATGTGATTCATACAAAGTATTATATATATTTGCAGCTTTTTTCTGGAGAAAAACATGCTTTCATTCTTTTTACGTATTATGAAACAAAAATGTGGAAGCTACGTATGTGTTCAATTGCTTCAGACATTAAATATTTTATTTGAAAACATACGCAACGAGACATCTTTATGTAAGTGTGATAAAATTGTACACACTTCTATGTATCAAATAAGATTAAAATATATTAAAATTTTTTGTTCTCAGATTATCTATTGAGTAATAATCATGTAAACAGCATAATAGTGCATAAATTCGACTTTAGTGACGAGGAAGTAATGGCATACTATATTAGTTTTCTGAAGACACTGAGTTTGAAATTAAATGCACATACCATCCATTTCTTCTATAATGAGGTAAACGAGGTACACACATAATTCTCTGTGCCTATCTCTTAATTATGACTACTTGCATTTGTTGAATTGGTTGAAAGAGCTTTTTGTTTTTTTTTTGTTTTTTTTTTAATGGCGCACGCGTGTGTCCATATTGTATATAGTAAGTTGTGTGTGTGTGTGTATATATAAGCGCGCGCGTGCATGCACAAGCAACACATACATGCTTGCGCGCACACACATTGGAGTTATACTAAAATCCATCATTGACAAATTTATGACGAGTTTATTCTCTTATCAGCATACCAATGATTTCCCACTGTACACAGAAGCAATAAAATTTTTTAATCATTCGGAGGGTATGGTACGCATAGCTGTGAGAACTTTGACGCTGAACGTATACCGCGTCGAAGATGCATCCATGCTAGCTTTTATAAGGGATCGTACAGCTGCACCATACTTTAGTAATCTCGTATATTTCATTGGTGATCATATTATAGAATTGGACACTTGCGTCCGAAATGATGCCGAGTAAGTATCCACATTGCTAGGATAAGTCAGTCTTTTGTGTTTTTTTTTTAATGGCGCACGCGTGTGTCCATATTGTATATAGTAAGTTGTGTGTGTGTGTGTATATATAAGCGCGCGCGTGCATGCACAAGCAACACATACATGCTTGCGCGCACACACATTGGAGTTATACTAAAATCCATCATTGACAAATTTATGACGAGTTTATTCTCTTATCAGCATACCAATGATTTCCCACTGTACACAGAAGCAATAAAATTTTTTAATCATTCGGAGGGTATGGTACGCATAGCTGTGAGAACTTTGACGCTGAACGTATACCGCGTCGAAGATGCATCCATGCTAGCTTTTATAAGGGATCGTACAGCTGCACCATACTTTAGTAATCTCGTATATTTCATTGGTGATCATATTATAGAATTGGACACTTGCGTCCGAAATGATGCCGAGTAAGTATCCACATTGCTAGGATAAGTCAGTCTTTTGCCCTGTTATCAATAAAGTATATTCTCTTCCAGTCATCAGAGTCAAAACAGATTGTCGGATTTAGTTGCAGAACATTTGGATCATCTGCATTATTTAAATGACATTTTATGCTTGAATATACCAGACTTAAATAAAGTTTTATCAGAACATTTATTACACAAACTATTAGTCCCATTATATGTTTATTCACTGATGAAATACAAGAATGTTTCGTGCCAAACACAGGTAGAAAGATCAAATTTTTTTATCTTTCTCTCAACTTTTACATATATAATAATAAACAACTTTTACATATATAATAATAAATAATTTGAATTTTTTGAAGGATGAAAGAAAACATGTCAGCGTTGTAGTAGCACTTTTCCTACTTTCTCAAGTCTTTTTGATAGTATCGCACGGCCCTCTTGTACATACATTAGCGGTTATAATGCTCATGTCTGACTTGGAGACAATTCAAACTGGAACAAATATGGTTCTAGAAAAGCTTAAAGATATACCATCAAATAAGTCTGCCAATTTTACATTATCAAAAGAAACGTTGGAAAAATCGTTAGAAACTTTAAGTGAAACGCTATCAATTTCCGAGGTGCCTCGCAACAAAGAAAGCGATGTAAGAAACATAAAAGAGTTGGCTGTAGGCGCGATTGATGAATCACAAGAATTTAATCATCCGAGCACGTCTTCCAATGCTGCTTCGACAATGAATATCCCTGTTCTTATAAATACACCAATAAATAGAAATATTCCACACGAAGAAGGTTTAGAGGAAATTAAGCAGTTGAATGTGACGGATGAGGAAAAAGAGCAACGTTTGGCATTGGAGAGTCCCTTGATATCTCATCAAAGTCAGAGTGACCTATTCGAATTCCTCGGGAAAAAACCATTTTTAGAAACAATAATCAGCTCCTTGTTATGCGCGGAAAACGATTATACCGCATTATTCGCACTTTGCCTACTATACGCATTAGCTAATAATCGAGTAAGTATTATAAAAATTTTAATAAAGATATGTGTTTCTTATTTTCCAAATATGTTTCATGTAATAATAATAAGATTTTTGCAAGGGTATAAATCGTAAAACTTTGGATATAATCTTGTCTCCATTCTATAATAATATGGCTATTAAAAATTCATATAATGAATTGCTCATGGATAGATTGATTCATATTATAACTTTGAGCTGTCAGACCAGTGAGTGTTATTTTAATATTTTATATTGTAATATATATGATTGCACACAAATGTAGCATTTAGCATTGCAGCTTTTGTTTTTCATCAAGAGAATATCAAAATTGTTCGTTTTTTATACACAGACACCAGAGTGAGGCTTGTTACATTGGAATTAACCATTAAATTATTAACACAATTGATGGTGTCCGAAGGACAATGCTTATTACAAGAGTCGCATCTAGCAGCCATTGAAGCGGCGAAAGAACAAAGCACATCTCTGCTCAAAAATTTCTACAAGGTCGGAATTATCATAAAGTACATTAACTATAGATACACCTGTGCAAGTGCTCTTTTCTTCCCCCCTTGCACAAAACGGCATGTATTTTTCTATAAAAAAATTGATATTAAATTTTATTTATTAGAGCGAAGATATTTTCTTGGATATGTTTGAGGATGAGTATAGTGAAATACAAAAGCGACCGTTAAATGTCGAGTGGCTAATGATGGATAGCAATATTTTGTTGCCTCCTACAGGTACACCTATGACTGGCATTGAATTTAGTAAGAGACTACCGTGCGGTGAGGTAGGTACATGTGCAAGAAATTAATCTATGTATTTAAAAAAGATAAATTCTATGCATAAAACTCTAGAAAGTAACGTTATTGCAATTTATCGTAAGAAGACGAAATCGCGAATGATTGTGCAGGTGGAAAGAGCACGACGTGCGATAAGAGTTTTCTTCTTGATAAGAGAACTAGCTCTGACGCTCAATATGGAAGCAGAGACTCAATTGCCATTGACCAATCCTGCTAATTGCGTACAAGTTAACAACGTTCTTGATCTAAGTAAAAATTATTCATCTCGTGACATAATTAATTACTCGCAAAGTGATAATGTGTATAAAATATATTATACACACGCACGCACACACGCGCGCGCGCGCGCGCGCACACACACACACACTCTCTCTCTCTCACTCACACTCATACTCATACATAGACATTGCAATATTTAATTCACAGTATTTTTGTCATTCTCAATTGTCATTACAATGTGGATAAATGGTGCATAGATTTATAACTTTTTTTTACAGATAATAGCGATTTGATTGCATGTACTGTCGTATGGAAAGATGGTCAGAAAATTCGCCGTTTCTTAGTCATTGACGTTGTGCAATTGATTCTCGTTGAACCTGATACCAGCAAACTTGGATGGGGTGTCGCAAAGCTGGTTGGTTTTTTACAAGATATTGATGTAGCCGGTGATAAGGACGATTCGAGATGCTTGCATCTAACAATTTACAAACCATTAAATAGTAGTACAGGCAATCGCATACCATTATTGTCGGCTAAATTTATTTTTGACGATCACATTCGATGTATGGCCGCCAAACAAAGGTCGGTTTTAGTACAGCAAACTTTGTCGCAAAATCGCATTATTCAATCGTCAAAATTGAACTTGTCGAATCTTTTAGGCTAACAAAGGGACGAATAAAAGCCAGACAAAAGAAAATGAATCAAATTGCAAGATTGTTGGATATTCCAACAAGTATGCCTCATTGTCCGACACCACCCAACTATGCCTTGCGTGGTTTACGACACGAACGTAAGCAAAACCAAAGTAAAAATTAATTGACAAAAATTTTGGGCAAAAGTCGATTAAATTTTTCTAGGTATTATCGGACGTGGTCAAAGACCACAAAAGGAACAAGCAAGACCGATGTTTATGGTAAACAAAGTTCCTGGATTCGCCGCTCAAATGCGTAGAGAAAATATTAGACCAGTGGCATCGAGTTCCAAACGCGATGATGCCAGTTCGAACGAGAAAGTTCATGAAAATGGTTTACGATCTAGAGACAATTCACCTAAGATGCCAAGACCGCGAAGCGAGGAGATTCCTTTGGAGGATATGCGTATCCGCAAAGCTTCTCTTACGTCGAATGGACTGAACACAGCACATATGTGTCCAGAAAGAAGGGGCAGTCAAGGCGCTACTTGCTCTAATAACAGTGAATCTTCATCTATGATTAGAAAACACTCTGAAGAAACGTCTTTTACATCTTCGCAAGGGCAAGAATCCAAATCACGTAGAAAAGGTCAAGTGGAAACTGTGTGATTACAACAGTAAAATTAATATGACACAAACTAGTGACTTGAATTAAGTACATCTTTTAAAAACTGTAGTAGATGAAATGCGTATGTGCAACATTTTTAAGTTGGCAGAAAAAATTTACTCGACTAACTTAATAAAAACTATTCTTAATATACAGGTTGAGTCAGGAGGAGAGGGAAATATTTTGGGAGACGATAGTATGGGTTATTGTAAAAAAAATTTGTATTAACATGGTTATTATTCTCAATCGTTTCGAAGATACAGCTGTTTGAATGTAGCGCGCGCACATCTGTTCCCTTTCCCCTTCCCTGATGCATGAGCAATATCAGTACCTAGTACCTAGTATCCTGCACGATCCAGTTAACAACTGAGAGTTGTGAAGACACGTGTAGGTTTTATGAAGCGTTATAACAATGCCAGAAATCTTTACACATGCCGAATACGCCGGTATGATGTATGTTCACGGTTTTTGCGATGGAAGTGCTATTGCTGCCGTTGCAGAATTTCGCCACAGATTTCCTAACCGAAGAACTCCGAATCGGAAAGTGTTCACCAGAGTTTTCAATGATTTACGTAATAACGGTGTATTTCCCAGTGCTCATATCTCGTCACTTCCACAAAATTCAAACAACTGTATCTCCGAAGCTATTGAGAATAATAACCTTGTTCATATAAACTTTTTTTTTTTACAATGACCCATACTATCGTCTCCCAAAATATTTCCTTCTCCTCCTGACTCAACCTATATATATTTATACACATATACATATATGTATGCAAAGATATATATGTTTTATCTTATAACCGGTAAAATATTAATTTCTATATTTTTATCAAACACGTAACATGTGATGAAGACTGCTATGTATACATACACGCGTGTGCGCGCGCAACAAACACACACACACACACACATGTACACACATCACATGCACTCACGCGCGTGGATAAATTTATTTCTATAGAAATTTATATGGATAAATGAAAGCTCTTGTAAAATTGGAAAAGATAGGAAAGGAAATATTAAATAATATTTTTTATTTCATTAATTTTTCCTTATATTATAAATTACTTTTTGTGTACGAGAGGCTATCTTTTATTTACATAAGTACCTCAAATCTTGATTTAAATAAGAATACTTTTTCATTACTTAATACAATTATCGCTCTCTTTAACAATAAACAAATCATGCAATAATATTCGTAATTTATTAATTTTTATATTACCATTGGTTATAGTTTTTTTATCATTTAAAAAATAATATTACAATATAAATTACACAGAATTATGAAACATTCCATGCATCATTATTCCGTTAATGGTATTGATTGTCAACAGATTGGCAATAGACTATATTCAGACATTGACAATGTATTATCTATTTTTACTATGTATGTTTGCTTCAGTCGTTATGTTATCGACGCTGTTACATTCGGTCAGTTTAATTAGACATCTGTACTACTGTATATCATTTTAATTTTTTATATACCATTACTATACAGATTATTGCATGTATCATTAAACAAAGCAACCAGAATCTATGAACCAACATTCAATTATATTAAACCATTAGGGCCATAATTTAAACTTTTTAACAATTTTTAAATAATCAAATATAAAAACTTCCATAACTACTCTCTGTATAAATAAAGATGGTTTGACTTAAAGTTTGTGAATTGAAGTCAACTGGCATTTTATATCTCTCTTTTTGTTCTCTCTCAATGTGTATTAAGAACCGAGAAGAAATGACCTCAATTTCCAAGTGAATACACAGTACGATGCACGACATATTAATTCAATTCCGAGTGAGATAGAGAAACAAAATTTGACTTTTCCATTACTTTAATAAGGGAATTGAAGCGATTCCTTTGTAGTTTCTAATTAATAAGGATTTCAAAACTAATCCTATATATATTTCGTCAATCGTAATATATTTTACTCGTCAATGTTAGGACCGGATTATCTCCCACTATTATCAAAGATTTCTGCGTCAAAAAATATTGAAGAATATAAAATATATAAAATACATGTATATAATATGTATTATACTATATAAAGTTAATACGTGAGAATATGAAAATCAATAATATATGCGCTCGCGCACATACACACATGCACACAAACTCTTTATTTAACATATAAATTTATGACTATAAGAAATTTATAGTCCGTAACGTACTCTTTGAATAATTAAAGACAAAAATAATTCGCTGTCAAATATTAATTTTTTCAATTGTTAGCTCTCATGATCCATCATAACAATATTATAGGTCACTGGATCACACACGCGTGGCAGTTTTAACCGCGCATAAACGACTGTGCATTCTCGATGCGAGTCCGGTATGAGGATAAGGAGAGAAACGATGCGAGAGCGCGACCGTTTGATCAAATCGATTCCTAGCATTCGCGAGCGAAAATACATTATGTGAAAGATTCGATTTTTCTGTTATATTTCTTTTTTACATTATGTAGACACGTGTGCGTAATGTATTATCAAGTCGTGCGAAAGCATGATCCTCGGTTTTTCTAAGCTATCCTTGATGTTATTATGTTTGTCAATATGTTTGCACATATATTTGTAATTTCCTCATTATTAATAGTATATGCAGCGAGAATAGTGCGACTTAAGACGCAATTATTTTGCACACGCGCGCGCGAGAGAAAATCTATTTCTTGGCAATAAGTATTCTATATTGACGCGTAAATCTAATTGCACATGTATATATGTGTGTGCATGTGTATTGGATAAATTAGATAAATATCTTTACACATACACACACACACACACATTTGCGCACGCACGCACGTTTCGTCTCTTTAGAGTTATTCAGTAAAATTCTGTGTCACGCAATGATAATTGTTATTTATATAAAGCAAATTTATTCCCCGTGTGGCACTCCCAATTTTTTCCGATTCTATCGGCGGCCTTTTGAAGGCAATTGCTGTTGGTTGACGAGGTAAGAGGCCGGTTTTAGTCTTCGATGATACATTCGCCGGTTCGCAGTATAAATGAAGGACAATGACCTAATTGCGTACAGAACGCGTCGGACTTCTTTGCGCGGTCAATCACCGCGCGCGTATATTAATATATTTGATTATTTATAAACGTACGATCCAAATTAATTTCTGCTCTATTCTTATAATAACGGAAACGGTGCGGTTTTGCACGTTGCAGTCTACAAAAGCATAAATTATTATGAAGGTAAGATACACGTGTATTCCAAAACTCAAACATTGTTCATTTAAAGTACATATTTGTGCTGTCGCATAATTTCTCAAGCGCATTACAAAAAATATATTTACGCGCACACAGCATACTTTTCTTTATTTATTACGCCCCACACCTATATTGTATTGAAGATAAATTTACTTTAAACTTGCAAAAGATTAAATTCATATATATATATTGCACTAACGATATGTAAAATAATTATTATAAAACATTAAAAAGTAAGATATATTAATTTTAACGTTTAGGTAAATATAATATATCACCGATTAATTCATTTTTTCATCACAATAAATTCCATTTATATTTATTACATGTCGCGCATCTTTTTTATCGATCACTCTCTAATGCTCTAATAGATCGTGGGCGAGCGAGCTTATATGTTTATCCGACTGACAGCCGGGATAGTCGGCACAATCGGAAATTTATTAATGATGAACTTGCTCGCTCTCGTTCTCGGCGAATTGCCAATATGATTTATCTGAAACAATTCCTGGAAAATAAACAAATGTCCACTTATATATACGAAAATGTAACGGATCTATTGTAACTCTTATCGATTTTTCAGTGATATTTCGTAATTTCTAAATTTAATTTATTAATTATTTTTTATATTAAAGTACAAGATTAATTCTGTCGATTTTCATAAATATACATACAATACTAATTTTCTCTTCTTCGAGATTTTTTTATGTATAATACGATATACAAAAAAATGTTATAAAAATAAGAAATTGCTCAGATAAAATAACAAAAAACGTTAAATGGTTCTGACAATTATCTGATTTGTCAAATTTTCAGGTAAAATCTTCATGTTTCTTAGACAAATTTTGTATGTTTAGTCAATTTGCTGTTTAACCGAAAGCTCTTTCATTAATCGTTAAATTTAAAGACCAAAGCAAAGCGCTTTTGTGTCAATAATGGAGATACACATATGTATGTATGATATGTGTGTATGATATGTATGTATGATACCTATATAATACATACAATTGACATATAAAAAGATAGACCAAGCATTTACTATATATATATGTATATTTACTTCAAGAAACAAGGAGAAAAAATCGCGAATCATTTTAATTTCTGGCGTTTCATTAGTTTTACGCATTACTAAAAAAATGGATAGACTTACAATCTCACCTCTTTTTTTTCGCGCGATCTCAATCTAAAAACTACAGAATACTATGAGAAACCATGCATAGAGCATGCTTGGTCTATCTTCATATATCTCTATAATATATATATATACATAATACATAATCACAGCCAACGCAATATATTTTGATACGCAATTCTTACATTTATACATTTTACATTTTTTTCTCGGCTCCACTCTGTGCGAGCGAAAAGTTATACCTTACCAGCGCTTACCCTACTCGCTCTTCCCGCGTACCGCACCAATGTAGCACAATGTTCCACTTTTAGCGCACCAACGATTTGCGGCAATTTTCTCTTTGGTTTTACGCGCTTGGCATTCGTGATGCGGATAGTACGGCCTAAAGAGTCGTACTGTGATAGACATGTTGATATGTAATACCGTAAAGACAATTCTCTCGTCGCGCGTCATACTTTAGTGTCATACTTTTCAACTTGCTGCTTCATACATTTTGCTTCATGCTTTCGTGTTTGCGTTTCGATGCAAGTAACAGCTATAATATATAGAAATGGAAAGAAAAGAAAAGGATAAAGAGAATTGTTCCGTCTTTTTCCATTTATTCAATTTGACGCGCAATCTTGTTCTCTTTTTGGAAATCCTTCGAAACAAGATAGTATCACTCCACGATCATACACTTTGAAAATTATAGACGGCCAGTTGGATTTGCTGGCTTCTCGCCACGTGCGTCTGCATTTCTGAGGCGAAAAATAAGATTAGGAGACCGTCATCTCCACCATACGCGCCTACATTGATACTGAAAAAGCCTCGGCCCATCAGTCATCGAATATCCATGGGGAATACTATCCATACTGGCGCTCCCTCTCGTCAGAGAATACCTTACAAACACACTAATTATAGGTGAGAGAGGCTTTAAAAAAAGTATTTGAATTTCTATTTGCATTACAAACATCGGAATAATTTTATTTTCGAAAATTTTCAGAATTCGTCGGCCTACGATGTATAATGTTTTGTCAAATAATTGGAATAATCAAATTCCAATACGAGCATTCTCCTTGAACAACCATGTAGTTTTGCCACAACGTGGCATTCCCACCAAGGATTTTTATTCTATAAACAAGATACAGGAATATAGTTCGCAATACAAACCAGAGCTAACAGTCTTGCCGCCTACTCATCGAGGGGATATTGATGATGACAAAGGGCCTATCCACACGATTCCAGCACCAAATTTGAGTCCAGCGGATAAACCTTACAATTCGCCGACCGATTCGAAAAAGATTGCACATTATCGTCCATATTTGAATGATCTCAATTATCATACAACTGTGCAAAGTAAGCTTACATTTTTATTATTATATTAGAACCATCTTAAGTTGGCTCAATGTCACAAGATTGGAATATAATTTGATTCGATGGGTGTAATTTTCGCCTAGATCCTATGACAACTACTTTTGGATTAGCCGCAATTAATAGCAGTCTACCGCTACAAAGAATAGCAACAAATTCGAGTCCACTGAAACATCAATATCAAGTCACAGAAAACGACGTGGTAGCTTTGAACGAACATCAAACTATCCAACCTGAGGCAGCTCATCAGCCTCAGGATCCAGATATAACGAGGCTATATTCGATTATAATTAATAATCCTCATCAATCCTCACAATTTAACGAGCTTTTCGCGAATCACGCTATTAATTTAAATGCAGGTTCAAATGTACAACTTGGCCAATCAAATATGCCAATGCAAACGAATCTTCATAATTCCTATCCCGTCGGATTTCCTTCTACAGCCATTCAGATACCGTACACTACAACACAGCAGATTCCAGCTGATTTCCATATAGGTCATCCAGTTTCAACAGGATCACCACTGTCAACTATGCAACTTTACGACTTGTTAAATAATCTTCCACACAAACTTACGGAGCAATATACATCAGGTAATAATCTGTACAAAACACACACACACGCACACACACACGCGCGCGCGGCTGGTCGCCATGCCAAAATCACAATATTTTCAGATTTATCGTAGGAAATTTTAGTATAAATCATATTATGCACCCAAGTTCTTAAATTATTTAACTTTTTGTTAAAAATTTATAAAATCAAAATTAATTGCTAGTTTAGGCAATATTCAAGAAAAAAACGATATATTATTATGAAAAGATTCTACACTGAAACAATTAATTTATTATACTTGCGATTTTAATAAGTAACTGCAACATATCCTCCTTTATAAATTCTATGACAAACTATCAATGTTTGAAAGGTATATCGTTGAATTTTTATGATTATCACAGATCAGCGACACATTCTTCAGCAGCAACTTGGCCAAATATTTCAACCAGATGTAGCAACAAGCTTTTCGCAACCGCAAATGCATTCCTTCAATTATGACGAACAGGCTAATCAATTACAACAAATTTTACCCGATCAAGATTACGCTTCCGAAAGTGTCACAGCAGATTATAATCTGGGTTCGGAATCTTCGATAGATACACGTAAACAGAGTGATGTGCACGTTAACGAAGAATTTACATATCCTATAGATGGAATCGAGCAATCCGAAAACAATATTGATAATGAAGAAACGACCTATCAAGTAAACCCAACAACGTATTTCGATAAAATGGCCGACACTAGTGCCATATCGACAAAATTCTACACGACACTTCCTAATAGAGAAGCTGCTGAAAAATTAGCCGCGCTAGCTGCTGCCGGTCATGTCAATAGTCGTCTTATAGGCCAGCTGCAAAAACAACAGAAAAAAGATACGCAGAAAAACCCAATGCCGCTTAATCATAAGGATGATAATGATCTTGTGAATCAACAGCAGATCGATGATGATGAACAGATGTATAATCAACAAAAACCGTATCATAAAAGTGAGCAGCATCGTCATAGGCAAAGTTTTAAGGTACAAAACAATGAAAAGTTACCTCTACAAATTATGATACCCAATGACAAGGACGATTATGTTACGAGTGACGACAATCAGCAAAGTAATATGAAAAGAGACAACATAGACTTAGAGTACGAATATGAAGATGGGGAAATTGAAGATTCGCAATCTACCACTTTGTTTAAAACGATGTCTCATGATAATAATTCCCATGCTGAGTTTGGCACCCGTTTGTATTCTTAGAAAAGTCGTTACTTTTCTAAGATATTACCGAGTATTTTATTTAAAGTCACATCTACATGCTCATAAGATGCATGTTTACACATATTTATATCTCGTCGGTGATAAAATGAACAAAAGTCTTTATAGACTTGTAGAATTTCATTGATCTTGTTTCACGCATCATTCATCGATAAACACACATTTGTATATACATACTTATTTAAATTATTAACTATTTTTATATATCCCTCCCCCCTTTTTCCCGTTCCAACCTTTCAAGTACAAATTATATTAACAGTTTATCAAGAATTATCTTCAATTTTCTGAGCGCTCGAAAACTTAGCGCTTAAAATAAAGTACTTAGAAGCATTTGCCATACATTGATAAGTATGTATAATGAATATTTCTACAAAATGGAAAGAATAAAATTCAATTAAGCTGTTTATTTTGTATTACTGTACATTTGCAGAAACAAAATGTTATCGTACTTTGTAAAATATAGATACAAGATAGAATAGCTTAAATTATATTTCTCAAGATCAATTTGCACAAGTTTCGCGTTTAAATATTGTAGGATGAAAATTAAGAAAATACTATTATTATACTACAAGTGTTCCATAAACCATGGTTTACCATTATTTGCGAGCCGTTTTGTGAGAATGTCACAACCAGTTTCTGTTACTAAAAGTGTATGTTCAAATTGAGCCGACCACTGACCATCTAATGTAACAGCAGTCCAATTATCAGGCCATGTTTCGTCCTTCCACGTGCCTTGAGATATCATAGGTTCGATTGTGAAACAGTGGCCTGGTTTCATAACACCCACTGCTTTGTTTTCTGTTATATAGAAAATTAAATTAAATTAAATTAATTTAATTTGATCAGAAAATTATATTTGACAATAATCAAAAAATTAGTTTATTCATACTTGAATCATTATGAGAAAGGTACTTACTGGCATAATGCGGTACATTTGGCGCGGTGTGAAACAAACGATGAATTCCATGACCACAATAGCTACGAACCACACTGAAACCATGTGCCTGTGCATGTTTTTGAATGACATTACCAATCTCTCGATATTTTTCACCAGGTTTTACAATATCGATAGCCTTAGACAAACATTCATATGTCACTTCTACTAATTTCTTTATTTCCGGTTTTACATTACCCACTAAAAAGGTCTCGTTTAAATCTCCATGAAAACCATTGTGATATACTGTAACATCAACTGAGAAAAGAATACGGTTAGATTACGCAGTTTCTGATAAAGAAAGCTACAACATATAACATTTGTTAATGCGTGAATAATGCATAAACATGTACCATTACAAATATCGCCATCCTGTAAAGGTCGAGTATCAGGTATACCATGGCAAAT
Source organism: Formica exsecta (assembly GCF_003651465.1). Lineage (NCBI taxonomy): Eukaryota > Metazoa > Arthropoda > Insecta > Hymenoptera > Formicidae > Formica > Formica exsecta. The sequence goes on from NW_021851814.1 coordinate 923,968, forward strand.
CACTTCATTGACAGAAGTACAACAGCTAGCAGGAAACTGATAATAATTTAATGGCGATGGATAACAATCTCTTTCGATACATGCTTCGTGCACTATTCTATCAATTTCAGCAGTCGTAATACCAACGTCACATGTCTTTGCAGCTTCATCCAACACTTCTCGACCAAGCTATACAAATTAATATAATGTAAATTTAATGTATTCATGATCAGAACGAAAAATATCAAATCCACAATTCAAAGCGTCAACTATCTCGTATCGTTCCATGTTATTCAATTCTCCTCTTCCTTCATCTCTCTCCTCTCCCAATCTCTTTTATTTTTCCTCCTCTATCACATCTATTAGCAAATTCGGACACCCTCACTAGTAATTAAAAACCACTACATATAAAGTATCTAAATGCAATAAAATAATATATAAACACTTTGATGATGAAATAATTAATGTGCATCCTGCTAAATAACACAACAATATATGATTATTAGATTTTAATTCTTTGGAATGTTTATATTATAACTTTTTATATTTAAATAACTTTATATATAGCAGCCTTTATATAATATGCACTAATGCAGTGTAATACGGGTAACCAAATTCGCTATGTTGCGTATCATTTAAGCAATATAGTACCTTGCACGCTACTCTCATGCTTTCAATCTCCTCATCGTCGAGAATTTTTATTTGACCAGAACCTCTTACAGCTTGTTCACTAAGCGGTACTCCAGTCGGATGTAAGGCATAGTCTGGTCGATTGATGCAATCGGGAACTTCTCTGCGTTGTTCCTTTTTATATGGCCGCAATTTTCCCGTATAATTGTAAGTTGGCCAAGGATTATAAGTGTCGGAAACTTTGTTTCCATTTTCCCCTTCTGCGATTACATATATAAATGTTATAAAAGAAATTTATATAAAAATTGATATTACACACACACACACACACAATATTTACTTGCTAATTGATGAATAACTTTATGTGTTTTCCAACTTCCCTTGAAACAATCCTGGAAGATTAGAATGCTGCGTTAATCGGCCAATCTCTCTCAAATAACTTTTTTCTCTCATTTAAGAAGGTGCGAAACTGTGACATGGGAATGATAAAGAAAAAAACGACAAAAGATATAAACAATCAAAGAACGACGTAAAAGTGTGCGAACGTACATATATCCGGGATACATCTAATATAATGAATTGATTATATTGATAAAAAAAAGGCAACTGTAAACTGTTAAAAAGAAATATTAAAATCTCTCTAATTATAATTACTATTCGATAATATATCATATACGTTATATCTCTCATATGCATTATACAGGCACAAATATATATGCAACGGAATAAAAATTTAAATTATAGAGAAACACACAAAATAACTAACTTAACCTAACATATAGGTAACGTATCTCACTTGACTGCAAAAATATGAACCCTGGATACCGATTTTCAAGCAAGTTGGACATTGTAGACTCGCGACGGCATTACAACCAGGTGTCTCGCACATTCCAAGCGCTAACGACATTATTAGCTCAATTTTACTATCGGTCATACAACATATGTAAAGCAAGTATAGGACGATGTAATTCGAGATGATCATGTACTGTTTTACCGATAGAGAAAGAAGAAATTTATCCTCTCACTTTCTCTCTATGTGTGTGAATATGTGTAGTATATATACATATACCTACTTTTCTCTTTCGGTTTTATATATCAAGAGACACTGTAGTGTCTCGCGCTATATATGTATATATAGCCGAAAATATATCTCTACATATATAAAAAACAGATTATATGATTGTAATTATAGGATATTATTGATATGATAGGAGTATTATATTTCACAATGAAATTAATTTATCAGAGAGAGTTTAGTACTACTATTATATATGATGACATACAAATGTTACAAAAACAGTTTTTGCAGAAAGAATATGTTTTATTATGAAATTATAAAAAATTGTCGCGTGAATTGTAGAAAATGTGAGAAAAACTTGTTATTCATCAATATTTTTTAAATTATCATCCCAATCTGAATTTTGGTAATATGCAATTGCCGAAATTGTGAACTGTAAATTAAATATGACCTCCTCTGCCCAAAGAAATGAGACATTGAAAAGAAAATTCGCCATTTGCCTCATATGTATATATTTTCAAGGATTACTTTTGTAAATGTTTTCCGGATAGCGTGGACAAGCATTTACTTTTGAAACAGGGTTCATAAGCAGAGTTCCTAACGGGTGATCCGATAACGGTAATCCGATACTTGACCGATACGGATCGCGTCGCGTGGGATACAAAACACATGTTCCAAGGGCGCAGGGCAAAATACGAACTCTAAGAGTTTTGGGATATCCGCGTACGTAAATGGCTAGTACAAATTTATCATTCCTTTTGTGCAAACATTTAAACAAAAAAAAAAAAAAAAGAAAAATACTTAAGCTGATCCTATAAAAATGATACATATATATTATCAGGGTGATAGTTTGAAAATAATTTATTTCACTTAAATAATTTTATGTTGAAAGAAATATCATCGCAATGCAAATTTTTGTTCAATGTGACAAGTCACCGTCCTTTCATTAAGAAAGAGCATTAAATGGAGAAGGCAATTTATTTACATATATTTGTATGTGAAAATTGCACATGCGTGTATTGTAAAAATAAAAATAAATAAATTATTCTTTAATGAAATCATAGAATATTATTTTACTTATTCGAGAGATGTGTGTTTTTATATCGTGACTCATTTCGACACAAACATATTTGTTTTATAAATATTCGTACATCTTATTATGCTACGAGAAATCCCCTAGGTCCGTTCATCTGTCAAGGCACGGAAGCTCGGTCAGTGTCTCGGCAACCCTCGTGCCGCACAGTTTGCGAGGGAGGAGACCGATTGTTCCTGGCATCCCCTCTGAATATATACACATATGTACCCACATATGCATGCATGTATATACGTGTATGATATGTATGTATCGTGTGTGCGCGCGCGCTATGTATCTCTCTCTTTCTCCATCTTTCTCTCTTGACTTGATGCCAGTACGAGCGCGCGCTTTCGAACACACGACGCGCCGTGTTTGCTGTGAGGGACGATCAGTCTGTTCTCCACGTTCTCCACGCAAGGACAATCGTTGTCCGTTCTGTCCGATTCCGAATCGCGACGTGAGCTTTAATTGGTTATCAATTGGGGAATAAATGTGTTTAATAACTCGTGAATGATGCATTTATTTGTATTTTATTTGTTTAAACGAGAATTTACATTTCTTCTCATGTATCATCGCGAGATGAAAGTGTGCGGGATGCTGATGTGACCGATGTGAAAAATTTGCGCTTAAGTCGAAAAATTATATCTACATTTAAACGGCCGCGCGGATTTTCTTTCGTTAACACAAAAGAGTGCGCGAGTAATAATACGTTTGATTTGTTATGACTCAATTAGTATATTCAAGACTATTCTTGTCGTCGCCGTCGTCGCCGTCGTCGCCGTCGTCGCCGTCGTCGCCGTCGTCGCAATTGTCGTCGTCGTCGACGTCGTCGTTGTCGTCGTCGTCGTCATCGTCGTCGTTGTCGTCGTCGTCGCCGTCGTCGTCGTCGCCGTCGTCGTGGTCGCCGCCGCCGCCGCCGTCGCCGCCGTCGTCATCGTTGTCATCGTATCGATATTCTGGTCGATAACCTCGAGATGAGGCCTTTTTTGGTACTCGCGATCATTTGCCTGCTAGCGAAGATCGTCGATGCCCGGGCCGTTGAAAATGATACCGATAAGAATCAGCGCGGTAAACGACGACAAAAGTTCTCCATTGAAGAATTACTCACCGTAAAATTTTCGCACGTTATTACCGGAGATTTGGACATCGATATTTGTAAAGCTGGTAAGTGAAGGAAAGAATGATGATAATTACACGCTATCGCTAGATAAACTGGATATTATATTACGCGCATTTATCCTAGATTTTATCAAATACGAAATGTGGCTATAAAGTATCTGGACTGAAGCTGTATTAAATCAAACAATTATAATAATGAAATAAATTTATTTTATTCAAAATATGTTCTTTTTTACTTAAAAACTTGAGTACATATATAATAGACAATCATCCCGATAAAACTCCTTCACACAACATTTCGTACATTTGCGTTGCATTTTTCCCAAGTTTTACACAAAAGTTGGTATTCACTCTTTGCTTTATTGTGTTTTTATGGTGACATCAAATTTTTACAGGCCCTTTCGAGCGACATATTTCATGATGTGTACGTCCGATGATAATGAAATTTTTCAGTTAATAGATCTGATTTCAAGCTTTAGAACGGTGCCACTGGTTGGTAACTGGCATTCGCACAAAGAATCAAAAAAAAAAAAAAAAAAATAGTATGGTTACTTTATAGCCATACATCTCGTAATTATTAATACTATACAATTGTATTTAGAATATATTTTTCTTTGAAGAAAAAAAAGTGCTATTTTACAAATGCAGATTTGATTTTTTCTTTAATTTCTTAAGCGCGGCGCGCGCAGTAATATACTCTATCATCACCATCAAAATTGTATTTCAAAAGCAAATTAAAATGACATTAATCATACTAGATTTTAAAAATACGTTTTTTCTATTCTAATACTTGAGCTATACAGTTTTTAGATATTTATGTGTATAGAAAATACCAATGTAAATGCTAAAATAAATATTGCAACAATCAATTCGATTTAACGACCGGCTAAGGTTAATAACAAATACACACAACACACACAGAGAGAGAGAGAGAGAGAGAGAGAGAGAGAGAGAGAAGAGAGAGGGGGGGGGGGAGTAAAAATAGATAAATATATAACATAATACGATAAAAAATAAATATACAAGCTGTCAAGCTAGGACAAATGGTCCTTGGAAAGAGGCAACAAAGACAACTTATCGAATAAGTTATCTTTGTGTTCTCTGTGGGTTAGAATAATTTCTCGTTTCTTACACATTTGTTAGAAAAGAAATGTTACAGAGATTTATTCGAGACGAATTAGACATTGAGGATTATTATAAATAAAAAGAGATGGGGACATATTTTTATCCTCTTACAATGATTATCTTAAAAATATCGTGAAAATTATAGAAAAGCAGCAGAGAGAGCGAAAAAGAAGGGAATGAAAAGCGAAAAAGTACATTTTTCAGAAGCATGGTATTAAGTTAGCACCAGACTATGCGCGATTCGCAATTCGTGATTCATAATTCGCGATTCGTGAACGGTATAAAGAAATCGAAACAAAAAAAAAAAAATAGCGGATTTATTAAAACTTTTGGAAATTATTATAACAAAATAAAAGAGAGAAAAAAAAATTCCAACTGATACTATCACTACAAAGTAATTAGCCAAGATCTTTATCGGCTATTGCTAATTGCGGCTTATCGCAGAAGAAATGATAAGTCTTATGTTCGCTGTTTGCAAATTTAATGGACACAATGTAGATTGTTAGCGGAAGTCTTTGAATTATTCGTTCTTTGTAAAGAATTTCAGCAACTTGGTGGAGATCAAAGCCGACGATGTTTTGTATAATCGACAGGTTGGCGGAGTATTATTTCCGATACAAACGCGATGAATTTTACGGAATTGTATTTTTCCATTCGCGTGTTACATTTGTTCTTAAAATTAAGAAAAATCTTTTACAATTAAATTTTGCTAACTAAGAGATCAATACGACAAAAGTATCTGCATACGTATGTATTGTACTATTATAAATGGAAAGAAAATTTTAAATAATGAATATATATAATTTATTACCGTATTGTTCGTTAGCGTTATTGTTTTATGCAAAAGAAATATGAGAAAAAGTTTTACTCGGTTTACGGAAATTTTAGCTTCTAATTGTGTTAAAACAAATCGTAGCGAGTTTTCATATAAAGAACAGCATGTCATATTTCAAAGTATACTTTGCTAATGAGGAAACAGCATGCCGCGCTTCTCTGTGTTGTTCTAGAAGGCTGAAGAAAAAGTTAGCTGCTCGAATATACTACTGTGATATCGCGTGTATCCCATAATCTATAATTCCGATGCATCCTCGTGCTTTTAACGTATGCTCTTTTATCTTGTTTCGATCATAGAGTTCGATCACATGTATTGCGATTTCTCATCCAAAAGTGTTTGATAAATTTTATCATATTTTATTATTGAAAAACTCTGTTCATTAAATATTTAAGTAATTTAATCTTATAGATAGAGAAACATTCTGTCATTATATTATGAAATTTTTGCGCTCTCTCTCTCTCTCTCTCTCTCTAGTCAATTTTAAAAAGACATTCGAAACGTCTTCAAAATGAAAAGGACTGAGATTATTTCGGTATATTTATTCTATTTATCTAAAAAGTTTAATTCTATAATAAACAACATTTAATGAGAGCAAAAATGTACATTTTTTAAAAAATTTTAAGTTTTGCTGAAATTGGCCTATGTACGCGTACACGCATGTACTACGCACGCTCGCGCGCGCGTATAGAGTGTGTATATATGTCGTTTTATATTAAATTTTTATCTTAACGAAATGTACGTTCGTGAGTTACCCTTTCTTTCTCTTTTTTCTTGCCTTTCTTTCATTTATTCCCCCCCCCCTCCTTCTCTCTCTCTCTCTCTCTTTTTCTCATTCCGTTGCCATTTATCTTTTTTACTTCTGTCTTTCATTTCTTGCCTAGTACTTGCTTTCATTCTAACATTGTTTCTTCTAAATTGAGTAGCTTTAATAAAACGCATAGCAATACACAAGTGTTATACACAAGTGTTCGTGAAAAATATGTTTTACGTTTTCATATGTTATAACTTTAAGCAAGTGCGAAAAACATTTGCAACCTCGGAAGAACTAATAGTAAATAATAATGCAGTCGATACATTACGTAGAATAAATTTTTCAGCTACTACGCATTTATCATGCAGATAACTTGTACATATCTTATGTAGCACATTAAATCTTTTCTTGTAGTTGTACTCTCCAACATTTTGTTTAAAATCGTAATTGATATATTAGATATCAAAATACGTTTTACAACCCAAGTTTCACACGAGGTATAAAATTACATACATCTGTCTTCAATGATATTATCCGATGCGCGTACGAAGGTTCCGTGGAAGATCTCGAAATTTAATTATTGAATGTGCATCCATTCATACAACATTATATATTACCAGCTTATCTTGACACTATATCTAAACGATGAGATACTCAACCAATAACGATAAAATGAGAGAAAATTAGCACAAATGAGAGGATTATATTATTCTACTATATTATGCAAAAAAAATATGTGCTTAATATATGCAATATTGTGTAAAAAATATATGATTAATCATACGATTAATTTATATGATTAACATTTATATTATATGAGGAACGTAGAAACTAATGGAAAATAAAAGATAATAAATAGAATTTATAGTTCAACAAGAGTTTGATCAGGAAGATGGAAGAAGTTTGCTTAGGAATTGATGTTTGCAATAATTAACATTGAAAATAAAACGACAAACGCGTACAAATCGCGTTATGTCGACACGATTTTGTGCACACACAATTCTCTTTTACACATTTATATATGTATAATTGAAAATATTTATTATGAAATGTAATTATATATATATATATATAAATTTGCGAAATAGAGAAAGTATTATTCACAATTCACAATAGCCGCATCATAAATCACTGCAAGTCAATCATAGCCAATCCTCGATTAAGCCGACATGTATCATGCCATTCGCCTTTCCTCTGTTTGCTCGATTATCACGCTAGGAGATAACCTTTCAACTCTTGACACGCCTCTGGCACGCAGTCGATGCGGCTTTTTCTTTAATTCCAAATGAGAAAACGAGAATGTTTTACCATTTATTTAGAACAATATTTATTGAGCATCCAAATTTTAAATATGGTAAATGGGGCTCAATATATACAGTAACAATTTTATTATATGTATATTTATTACGTTCGATTATATAAAGAACAATGATATATTACATGATGCATGTCATAATTGTAACTATCGAGTTTTGTTATACATACTTGAGATACAAAATTAATATCTCTCACAAGTATATAAAGTTATAGCATAATAATGGGTATCACAGAATTTTACTAATACATTTTGAAATTTATTGATAATATTGTTTTTCCTATAACCACAATTATTTACTAATCATAATTTTATTGTCTTTAAATCTGGATCTTAAGAGTTTATTTATTTTTCTTCTATTTTGTACTCTATAGTTTTATTTTTTACTCTCATTCTTTAGAGATTTGTGACAAAGAAGTAATTATATTTTTGTATTATTATTTGTGGAATGAACGTGGAACTACAACATTCAATCGAATCAAACTCAGGAAGTAAAAAGTGATGCAAAAGTCAGACGTGATAAAGATTTATCCTTCGGGATTAGGTCGAATACTCACCTGGGATGAAAGACGAACCGTTACGAAAGAGTGGTGAAAAAGAAGGTCAAAATGCGGGCCAACTGAAAAATATTTTTCATTTATAATTCTTGCGATTGAAATAAATTTTACAAGCTTCCATATTATTACAATAAAATTATCACAATCACTGTGTGCAGATAAAAATGATATTATTGCGGAATGTCGTAAATATAAATCATTATTAATGCGTGTGTGTGTTGTGTTCTGGCTATCGCTCCGTAAATAACAAGTGCTAGTCACCTCCCGAGCAGAACTATTTCTTAATAAAAATGGTTTATTCTTGTATGATTAATATGGAAACTGCATATTCGCTTATTTAGGCTACGTTCTAAAACGTACTCTCCGAGGAAAATTTTACTCGATGGCCGTTCCGAAACTTTTTTGAGCGTTTTTGATTGGGTACAGGCCGGCCATCGAGTAAAATTTTCCTCGGAGAGGAAATTTTACACCGTTTTGCAACGTAGCTTTAGTATGTGACACTTCTGTACAATAATTACATTCTCGAGCGGTATAATCGCATATCCGCAAAGAGCATGTAATTAATGGATATTTATTATTTTAATATATTTTTTATTCTAATCCATACATATATATACATATACATGTACGTATATTAAATAAATAACTCTCTCTCTCTCTCTCTCTCTGTTAAATAAATAAATACATACACAATCTTATATTTTACATTAAATCTTATATGTTTACATTAGCATCATTCGTATAAATTGATATGGTATCTTTATTTAATTTTTCGGATAACACATTAAATTAGCACGTAGTTTGTGTGTTTAAATAATTTTAAAAGGAGAAGCTCTATATTATGGAGAATTGATGATATTTCCAGGTGAACGATTTATGGATAAAAAAAGTAAGAGGATATATATATTATACAATTATAAAATTATACAGACTTTATACATGTTTCATGTTTTTGTATTGGACTAAGATGTGCAGGCTATACATTGCGTGTCCTGGAAATGTTGGTACCGAAAAAGATTTTCATTGTTTAATTGTAGGTAGAAAAAGAAACTATAATAAAGAAATGGAGAAACCACAACTGTGCTGAGAAGACAACGTAAAAAGAGATGTAGCAGAGCTCTTGAACTACTAATTGCAAGAGTCTGGTAGATGAGTGATGTGAGTTAAGGAGAAAAATATAGGAGGTTGAGACTTTGTCTGGGTTGTAATGTTGGTAGAAAAGAACAGAAAGTCTTTCCCTCCTCCCTCATTTTCCTCGAGTCTAAATTATTGCAAAAATGTCCAGAAAAGAAAAACAGAAATTATTATATTCTTGTGATTACATTTTAATATATAACATATATTTTAATGTTACATTTTAATGAACCTAAAATAAAAACATTTTTTAGATCTCTCTTCTCTTATCTAAGCCGATAAAAATAAGGCAAATTATATATTGTTTATCAAATGTTTTCTGGAATGTTTTATTTATGCGATAATTCCCTCTTTTTCTCTCTCTCTCTCTCTCTCTCTCTTGCTGGTTCTTGCAACTTTATTTCATCGCAGTATTGAATATCATTTAAAAATAAACAAAAGTTCTGGATATATTTTCTATACATAACAAGCTTTCATAATTATGTTATTTAGCTGTGATTATAGCGATAATGTTTCACGTGACAAAAACCCTCCTTCGCTCACGCGATTCTATCGTATTCTATAGCAGAGATCGAATTGTAATCATGTAACATTGTCACTCAATTAGTAGAAAAAAAGTAAATATTGATTATTATGACGTTGTGTGCAAAACGAAAAAAAAATAGAGAAAGATATAAAATTGACATCAGTAGTATACGCAAGCGTTTAATCCGACGCGCTATAGAGACACTGCGATGTGCGAGAGGCTTCTCCATTCGAATCAATACAGCACATACTCGTACACATACTCACATAATCTGTGGACATATGTATGTAATATCGCATTATGTTGAGAATCGAAATGTTGAGGTGGAAATATCAGATACTCCTCATTTTTCTGGTATGCACATTACCTACGTCTCTTCGTGTATTATTTTTTCGTATATTTTATAAATAATAAATTCGCTCCTCTACTAGTAATGATATAAAATAATATTTTAGCCGAAAATCTGCACGCGCTCTATTAATCGCGTTCTTAAAACGTAAGCTTTACAATTCAATCACTTCACATATATTAGCAATTTATATATTAAGACGAATATACATATTTTCTTTTTAAAACACACAAATATACACAAATGTAAGGTAATTATAATATTCTTTCTAACAATAAGAGTTACATGTTTTAACATGTTTTGTTTATTCAAATAGATTCCTAGGATTAAAAATACTTATAAGTGATTGAGAAAGATAAATGAAAAAGAATTAAAATTAAGATAGTATTTGTTTAAGAAAATATTTAAATAATCATGATAGAATTGCTCGCGACTATCGTGAGGTTTTTAGTGTGACACTTAAACTCATTCAGTTAATCGAAAGTAGTTTTTGACTACTTTATTCTGTAAAGTGTTTGTTTATTCCTTTCTCTCTCTCTCTCTCTCTCTCTCT
>NW_021851814.1:934940-938381 GCF_003651465.1 Formica exsecta
TATATATATATTCAGAGATTTTTCTGTACAATTAATTTTATACTTATGCGCGCGCGCGCGCGCGTGTGTGTGTGTGTAGCAATCTTACATATATATTGTGATTAAAGTTCTCTTTTGCTATGTTGTCTTTTATTTAAAAATGTATTACCAAAATTACATGCTAAAACAATCAGTTGGTTATTACAAAGATAATCGTAAAATTTTGGAAAATGAAATGGAAAAGGTGGTTTTCCAGATCGATTCACAGATTGAAACAGTTCCGATATCCCGATTGGTTTTTTGCCACGATTATGTGATATGACAATATAGCATCACGAATATTCTCTCTCTCTCTCTTAAATCTTTCTTAATTTTAAAATTTTATTTTGCTGTGAGAAATATTCTGGCAAAACTCTTTTAAATGAAACAAAAACGACATATTATTTACATCATTGCAAGGTTATTTTTTCTGTTTTTTGATAATTATTTTGCTTTATGAAGAGAAAAAACATTTGAAAAAATATAAAATAATATTAAAATGCGTGCGTGTACACACACACACATGTGCACACGTGCACGCATATGATTAAGCACGTTGGAAATATTAGATAATAGAAAAACTACGTTGAGCGCGAAGAACTCACACATCAAATATTCAAAAAAATGTTTATCATTTATTATGGAAGATCAATGCGATTATTTTATGCGAACATTCGGACGATGGTCTCGCCTGAATGGGACAAAATCACCGATTCGAAACGGACAGGGGTTTGGCATTACGTGGTCTGTAACCGACTGCACCATGCATATACATGCATTCGCGTACGGAATCTGTGCAGGGCCGCATCTGCGATATTTCAAAGAAAATGATAGATATAAACTATATAAAGTTAATTGCGCAGAAAAATCGCTGAAAATATTTCATGATTTATATTAGTAAATTTAATATCTTTTAAATTATCGTGTATATAATATCTTCAGAATTAATTCTTGTATATATTGCGCGCGTATATAAATGCATATATGGCTCGATGAACTATAACTGCGGCTCTGATGCAATTCGTTGCTACGAGACTGTATTTACGGATATGTCCTCGCGAATGCGGCGATTTCAACCTCGTTAATACCTATCGAGATGTGATGGTGTGTGTGCGCGAGCGCCTAATTAATTAACCGAAACGAGCACCAACGCACGCATGTATGCATGTACGCTCGTGACATCGGAGATTGGAAGAATTCTAATTTATTACGCGCGCTCAGTTTGCTAATGGAATTACATAACAATATACATATCGCGTACAATTAATTTCAGGCGGTTTTCTCGGTGACATTGCACTGCCAAATATCAAATATGAGACAGAATGGCGCGAGCAAAAGTTAAATAAAAGCTATCTGGAAGAAATAAAGAAGTACAGGGAAGAAATATTAAACGAAGGTCTTCAAGTAGAAGAAGAAGGGCTTACGGGTATAAGTATATTATTATATGATATATATATATCACAATGTTCTATTATAAATGTGCGAAATAATCAGTGGTAATATTTTTGCTGAAATTATTAGAATATTGACAATACGGTTATCGTAATAAAGCTATACACACATTATACGCAGTGATCTCTCTAAACAAATATTCGCGTGCTTATTTATATGGTTGTTACATGTTTATATGTGTGTATCTATGCTTGTAGTATTTAATGCGAAAAGAGATATTTATTTTATTTTGTTTTTCAGAAATTCTCCAGTTTAAAAGTGAACGAGGTGTTAACGAACAAATGCTCGCTGAACATGACGATGCGGTTGTTCAAAAAAAGTCGAAATCGATTATTATAGATCGCAATCAATATAGCATGGGTGGCGAATCTGATGGTGGTTTCAGCTTTAATGATAGAAGTGATGATACTAACCCTGCAGTGAAAAACGAGGGTTTTGCGTTTAGGTATTACATCATGAATGTGTACTTATTGTGTTTTTTTGCGCGATATAAGAAGTTAAATATTAGAATTTATATATTTAGTATGAAATATATATCTTATATTAAATATTTTGTTTTTATCGCATAACGCATATTTTAAATAGATATCATGCATGCACGAAAAAATATCAACAAAATTTTAGGGTTTATTTAAAAAAAAAAATAGAGTGCGATTTAAATTTCATCAGACAACGTATTATACACAATGAAATAGTGTCACTGTTTTATCTGAAAGTAAATAACAATGCGTATTTTCTGAAAACATCTCATTTGTGTACATATACGCACGCGCAAATATAAATATGCGCATTCTACTTATTTGTTATTGGATACTCATGTACACATACATATAATTAAATACATGTGTAAGTAGTGTGTAAGAAAAATTATACTAATTGCCAATTTTGCTTATGTACCATTAGACTGGAATCCTCGACCCAAGCTTCGAAAAAAAGGTATTTCGAAAGACAAGCTCGTCGACAGATTTCAAGGACGGTATCGATATCAGAATCAGTGAAAATTAAACACCCGAATCATGACATGCCTCTCGAATTTTTAACTTCTACAGCTTTTACTACCGAGGCCAATAAATATATAGGTCACGTATATACAGACAGCATCAAGGAAACATTTAATGCGCAACCTGAAATGAATACCCAAAATCCATCGAATCGACGACAGCGACGTCATCATCGTAAAAGGTAGGAAAGCTCAAAGAAAAATTTAATTGAACATATAAATTTTTATTTAATGCACAAATTTAAATATAATTATTACATTACGTGAGTAGGTTTAGGCGCATTATTTGAAAAAAGCTCGCCTGTATAGTAATACGGGTGGTAGTAATCACCTGTGGTTAATTAATTGTGTGACATATATTTCAATAACTTTGGAAAATTTTTGGTAAGATTTACTAATATAGATTTCAAACAATTGACACTTTATGTTCGCGTTTATTCAGATGTATTACTAAAAACGAAGAATTTTAAAAATCGATAAACACAGGCATATCTGAGATCTAACGATTTGCTTCGATTTTTTTTTGAAATTTCTTTCATAACAATGTTAATCTATATACAAGTAAAATTGTTACTATTGTTGGAGGTAGAGCCGATTTTCTGTTTTGGTAACATATATGATTTTCCTGCTTCTGTTCATAGATATACGTTTGTAAACAAAGGTTTATTTTATAAATTTGCTTTAATACGGAAGTATTAGTCACTTGTCTGTGATGTTTTGCTGAAAAATCAGGAATTTTTGAAAGAGTACGTGATACAAAGATGCCAAACGTGTGAGGTAACAGAAGCAAGACATGTGGAACACTTTTTGTAGAAATATCGAAGAGAAGATTATACGGTAAGGTAACACTTAATTTATAATACAAACTGTATTATAATAGAACTGTAGATGAACAAAGAGGAGGCAAGTCACTTGTGTGTTACCAAAATTGAAAATTGCTTTTATCTTTGACAATATTTATATTATATATA
>NW_021851814.1:938727-943515 GCF_003651465.1 Formica exsecta
TTCTCTTTGAGCTAATTTTGTACTAAACATTTTGGTAATTATTCATATTACGGCCGACAAATTTCAATGGCCTTGATATACGAGTACATTATCAAGGACACGGCCCTGAGTAACTTTCAAAAGGTTTTAGCCGTCGTTCGTTGTTTATTAAAAAGTTTAACAAAATAAGTTTAATGAATAGAATGTATAAATTTTCTGACATTAATACTAAGAAGTACACATACACACACACACAACACACACAACACACACACACACACACACACACACACACACACACACACACACACACACACACACACACACACACACACACACACACACACACACACACACACACACACACACACACACACACACACACACACACACACACACACACACACACACACACACACACACACACACACACACACACACACACACACACACACACACACACACACACACACACACACACACACACACACACACACACACACACACACACACACACACACACACACACACACACACACACACACACGCGCACGCACACGCACACGCACACGCACACGCACACGCACACGCACACGCATGCACGCACCATATATATATTGTGTGTATGTACTTATACTGATAATATATATCAAGGCCATTGAAATTTGTGAGGTCGGCCCTAATGCATAATTACCAACATTTTTTACTCAGTTTAGTACGCAATTGTATATTAGAATATATTTGCATATATTAATATTAATATTTACAATATACATTAATGATCCGCACGTAAATTATTTTAAGCTCATCGATTAAATTCATGATTAGATTGTGAAAACTCATGAGTCGCGATTTCGCATGGCTCTATTTTCCTATTTGGCTACTGGCGAGAGCACCAACTTCCAAGTATCGCTAACGGTAATTCCACTAGCAGAGCCATTTCGCAATGCCAATAACAATGGCCGTCATCGTAAAGTTGGAAAATGGGTTCCGATACTACCGTCCGAACATTTTCAGCTCTCAAACTGCCAATAACTTGTCATTGGCAGCAATGTTTTGTACCGCGATGCTTGACTAGGTACACGTCTCGCGCATTATCGTACAATGTCATATGTGTGAAAGTATGATTCTTTAATTAAACGTTAAAAATATATTTTATCGCGCTTACACATCACATACACGCATATACACACAAATACACATACATAAGCACACAAACGAATGCACGCACACGTATGCACACACGCATGTACGCGAACATATATAAGCACATTAAATCCAATTTTTTTACGATTTTCAAGTCATCAATAGAGTTATGTTGCCGACACACATTGATGAAAACAATTGGATGGAGGGAGTAAATTGTAAGTGTAAATATAAAATGCGCCGATTATAATAATATAGTTTGACAAAAGTTTTGATATATGCAAACAATAAATGTTTTCATTTTATTATATATTTTAATTATAAAACGAAAGTCGATGGGAGTCAGGAAAGGCCGTTAACTTTCAAATGTATGTTTAGTATTGATAGATTTACTCGTCTTGCCACGGCGAGGGCTCGGGACTGACTGCTTAGTCACGTCCTTCTCTCGCCTAATGACTGTTTACATTTTCTTAATCCGTCTCGCTTTGCTTTTACATTAATTAAATATAAAGAAAAAAGCTCATTATACGCGCTATGTATTCATCTTTTTTTAAATCTTCCGTGAATCTATGTTCCACGTACTCGCGGGTCCAACAACTTTTCTAGAATGTTCTACAGCTTCGATAAGAATTATCACGCCATCATGTTTTATAGTATGAGATATAAGACGTAAATACGCGCTTTCGTAAGTCTAATTCAAAGTTTAATCTACGTCCGGTATGTTCCCCAATCTCCAATGTACACGTATGTACCACGACCCTTTTCAAATTTTTACCCCATTGGGGATTAGTACAATATGTGATATATAACGTGTATAAAGCATACTACAAACAAAGCTTTGCTACGAAACGCGAAATGGTATATAATATTCGATAAATAACGAGACAGAATATGTTATTTGTCTTTCATATTTGTTCTTAAAAAAAAAAAAAAGAAATGCCCAATTATTTTAAAAATCTATCAAGGCACGATAAATTTTTTTAAACTGAAAAACCCCTATTGCATTAATTTTAATGCAAATTATTACAAATTTAAGTAACGCCAACGCATCACTGTGATGCTTCACTTTGACAACAGTAACAAATTAAAAAGTATATATTTCTCAGTGCATTAATCAATATTATTGATGCACGAATTCGCCACGCCTTATTCTATAGTTTTCATCATGGCGAGATGCTTTCCTTGTATTTCTGATCATTATAAAAGTATGAAACATTTGTGGTATCAGTATCTTTTCTTTTTCCGAGTATGCGCGTGCACGCATCGTAAAAATCTTTGAATGTCTACATCAATTATAGTATACTACGTCAAAGCAACGTAATGGATTGTTACACTCGGAATAACGATAGTAGACGCAACAAACTATATAGAGGAAGCATGGTAAATGTATCTCAAAACCGGATTCATTAACGCACTCTATTGTACTTCTCGTCTTCTCACGATGCTTATACGGGTACGGTATCTATACGCGACTCACATGCGAGACACGTTAATTAATTGTAATGCCCTACTGATTCAGAAACGCCTTGTCTCCTAAGTGCTATCAGTTAGGGATGGCTGGCTGGAAAAGTAGACTCGAGTAACGGAGGTGAATTACGTCTACATCTTTGATAATTAGCGCTAATAAACGAGTGAAATAAAAATCGTAAAGCGTGCGTGCGATTTATAATTAGCTCGAAACGCGAAGAGAAATTCTTTCAAGTATCGGATACAGCCGGATACTCCATTTTCGTCGTGTTCTCGATTATTGCTTGTATAACATATTATACCGACAAATGTCGAGATTTTTTGAAAATACTTAAAGAAAAGACGAAAACTGCAACATATATACACAAATTTATTACTCTGCTCGTGATTTGCTTTTATTTGTATGCGTGCGTGCGTGTGGATGAGAATATCTCACGCGTCTATGTGGAAACAACATGTAGTAAAATATAAATAATATTGTTACAAGAAGCAATTTTAAAACAATTACTTAGTTTTTTCTTTTATTATCGCATATATGTTTATTTTAAATATATTAAAAAAAAATTTTGTCAATCATGTATGATATAAAGAAATTTAGTGTTCCTAAGCATTATATTCGGCCATTTTATTCGCCGGCTATAGTGGCGATTCTATTCGCTTTCGTAAAAAAAAGTTACCCATTTGCAATGCCTTCACTTAACTATCCGCTTTTATTACTACTTTTTGAGATTCAATCTCTCTCTCTCAATGCTTGTTTTTGGATAAAAAAAGCGTTTTATATTACTTTTAAAATTACATATTTTGCACAATGGCAAACGCATAATATTTCTTTATCGTGTGAATCTTACATCCTTTCGATTGCAGCTTTATTTTATTTATATTTCCAATCAATATTCTTGATGCGTTTTGCTTGTCAAAGAATAATAACAAAAATTTGTTAAATAAGATATTGCAACATACACATATGTATGTTGATGTGATGAAGATACATGATACTATATATTATTTATATGAAAGAGTATTCGCGCTCAAAATTCTTTATATTTATATTTTGTGCAATATAAATAATTATCATAAAACAAAATATAGTGCGTGTGCGCGCGCGCATAACGCGCAAACCGAGTGTAGTGAAAAATTAATACAAAATGCTAGTATGTTATTTTTAGAATTTTAGGAAGATGTTCTCATCGTCATTGCAATCGACAAACGCACGACTTTATTACCGATGCGTCTGACGAAATCATTTCTGTACACGATCGACGTCTCCGTTCTATCGAATTCTATGATATAAACCATAAGCCGAAATACTTCGCAAACAAGCGTGGCACAAAAAACTTTTTAAGCAGAATACGTCGAGCGGCTACTGCGAGAAAGGAACGAGTATGGGATCATGGCGTAATTCCCTACGAGATCGATGGAAATTTTTCTGGCGCACATAAAGCATTATTCAAACAGGCAATGAGACACTGGGAAAATTTCACTTGCGTTAAATTTGTGGAGAGGGTATCCAGAGAGCATCCTAATTATATTCTATTTACGGAAAGACCTTGCGGGTGAGTTGCGCCGTGTACTAGAATAATACTACAGATATATCAATGTACACAATAAAGTATATGTAACTTCCATATAACTTGTCTTGTTATATAAGTGTAATTTTAATTTCGGATTATTATATTTAATGTTGATATGTTTCTTTTATGTCACTTTTCCCCCTTTCGTGTGTGAAATAATTTTAGATAATAATTAGATACATATTGCATGCGAGACAAAATATTTTAATGTTGTTTATTTATGTGATTTCCAATTTGTCAAGGAAACAAATATGAATAATCGACATGTTACGTTTAATAACATATTATACGTTTAATACATATAGTAAAATTTCCTCTATAGATGTTGTTCTTTTGTCGGAAAAAGAGGTAATGGACCGCAAGCTATTAGCATTGGAAAAAACTGCGATAAGTTTGGTATAGTTGTACACGAGTTAGGTCACGTCGTTGGATTTTGGCACGAGCATACTCGACCGGATCGTGACCGTCATGTACAAATCATCCGAGATAATATTATGAGTGGTGAGTGATATTCCCAATTTGTTCTGAGATACTGAATTTGAAATCAATGCTATTATATTGTGTTAGCTTGAAGCTAACACAAATTTGATTTCAGAGATATACTTGCGATATAATATTATATATA
>NW_021851814.1:943666-944293 GCF_003651465.1 Formica exsecta
TAGGAAATTAAAAAATCTTACCAAATTAATACTTATTGATATAAAAAGATAACAAAGCTTGTGTTTTTCAACTAATCTTGTAAATTAATTTTTTAAGTAAAAATTTAATTGCAGCCATTTGATACAAACAACCGAAACTTTATAAATAATTATATTCTCTTTGCTGAAGAGAAGAAGATAAATGATATATGTATTTATAAAATCCTGTTCTAAAAGATTTTCTCAGGGTACAAAAAAAAATAATATACTTTTTAACAGGTCAAGAGTATAATTTTAACAAATTGACAGAAGAAGAAGTGAATTCACTTGGCTTGCCCTATGATTATGACTCCATAATGCATTATGCAAAGAACACCTTTTCGAAAGGCACTTATTTGGACACAATTCTACCTATGGAAACTCATGGAAAAAAGAGACCTGAGATCGGACAAAGAATCAGACTGAGCGAGGGCGACATCGCACAAACAAATTTGTTATATAAATGTTACAGTAAGAATTTCAATATCTAATATCTAATATCTTTATTTCTGCTAGAATTTTGTTATAAAAGGCTTAATAAATTATAATCTCTTTAAGAGAATTTATAGTCCAATGTCTCTTTACATAGATGGTGTATATATATATATA
>NW_021851814.1:944545-950186 GCF_003651465.1 Formica exsecta
TATATATATATATAAAATGGGCACGTTAAAACTGAAACTTTTAATTTTGTCGGCTACATTCTTTTTCATGAGATATTTGCGAGAGTTTTTTGACTAATTTAGTTTTATCCGGTTGAATGAATCGATTTTTGCAGAATGCGGTAGAACATTTCAGGAGAACAGTGGTGTTTTCGGATCCCCGAACAATTCTCCATCTACCGATGGGGATCGATGCGAATGGAGGATTACGGCGACACATGGTGAACGTATCGTTTTAAACATCACGTTTCTTGATATACTCAAAAGCAATTTTTGCCGCAGTGATTATCTTGAAATTCGAGATGGATATTGGTATAAGAGTCGAGTATTAGGTAAGAATCTTTTTTAAAATAAAAGAAGTCAACGCAAATTATATTTACTTGCATCTAACAATCACGATAATGAGAATACGAAAAAGGTGAAGGTGTACTGTATATCGTAAAAAGAATGTACGTAATTAACGTTAAATAAATTGGCACGCGTTTCGAGCAGCACACAAAAATTGCGATTCCATAATTTTTTTCATAACACATTTTATCTAATTCAGGTCGATATTGCGGCAGCGGTAAAATGCACGAGCCAATAGTGTCGAGCGGAAGTCGTATGCTGGTAACGTACGTGACGTCCAGTAAGCTAAGTGGCCATCGCGGCTTCACGGCTAGTTATGAAGCTGTTTGCGGCGGTGATGTCGAATTAGACGGCATAGGTCATTTGGAATCACCAAATTATCCAGAAGAATATCAATCCAGTAAAGAATGCGTGTGGAAACTATCTGTACCCAACAACTATCAAGTGGCCTTGAAGTTCCAGTCTTTTGAAATCGAGAACCACGACAATTGCGTGTACGACTACGTCGAAGTGCGTGACGGACATAACAACGATTCCCCCTTAATCGGCGTTTATTGTGGGTACAAGATACCACCAGATATCAAGTCGACGGGGAATAAGCTGCTCGTTAAGTTCGTCAGCGACGGTTCCGTGCAAAAGGCTGGCTTCTCGGCAACTTTTATGAAAGGTGTGTAATATAGCATAAATAGAAGTATGCATCGCGCAGCATACAATCTCGCATTGCGAGAAGATGTTTGTTACAATCGTTTTTAATGTAATTTGTTATAAACAATGCTACTTTAACAATGTTTAAGAATTCGACGAATGCGTATTAACCGATCACGGTTGCGAGCACGATTGTACCAATACGCTCGGTGGATACGAATGTTCTTGTAAAATCGGTTACGAGCTACATTCCGACGGCAAGCATTGCGAAGGCAAGATACAATAATTATTTCAAAAGCGGAACATTTGTTTAATTGGTTTAAATAATTCCAGTCCAAGTAATAATACTCTATATTTTTTTTTCACAGATGCATGCGGTGGATTTTTCGATGATAGTAACGGCACCATCACGAGTCCATCGTTTCCCGAAGCATACCCAGGAAACAAAAATTGCGTCTGGGAAATTATCGCGCCACCTCAATATCGCATTACTCTAAATTTTACGCATTTCGATCTCGAGGGCAATAATTTATATCAGGAGGAATGCGAGTATGATTCCGTAGAGGTGGCTAGTAAGCTTGGCGACGACGTTCTCAGAAAGCATGGACTATTTTGCGGTGTTCGATTACCGCCATTAATAACATCCGAAGGCAATTTCATGAGAATCACCTTCACATCCGATAACAGGTTTTATTTCATACATTTGTCTATTTTTTCAGTATTTAGCTTAAAGATATTAAATCATTTATACCTCGTAGAAAAAAACAAAATTAAATTTTTCATCATGTGCCTCGATAATGTTTGTAATCGATGGATAAGATAATCTTTTGTTCTTACACAAAGAATGCTCTCTTTTTCTCATTTAATTTATTGAAAAGATTTAAAATTAAATTAGTGTGTTATATGTATAAATAGATGAATAAATAGACGAATAAATAAAAAGAATATAAATCAAATTAACACGCACGCACGTACGCACGCACGTACTATAATACTAAAATTGAAAATGTGTTACCGATGCGCAAAATATAAAGGAACCAGAATATTAGACTTTAACTACATTAACTATCTTAATGCGAAAACATTAAATATAATATATGAAATTTTTACGGAGCAATTTTGAAAAATTTGTACATAAAATTGTAATACATTAGCGTAAATGTTGAGACACATGTTAAAAGATACGATTAACGCTTGTCATTTGCGCTACATGTTTTATTAAACAGCGTCCAAAAATCAGGCTTTGCTGCTATATTTTTTACGGATATGGATGAATGTGCCAATAACAATGGAGGGTGTCAGCACGAGTGTAAAAATACGATAGGTTCTTATCAGTGCTCTTGCCACAATGGTTTTACACTTCACGAAAATGGTCTCGATTGCAAAGAAGGTGGTTGCAAATACGAGATTACTGCACCCGTGGGAACAATTACCTCACCGAATTATCCGGATTACTATCCCAGTCGTAAAGATTGCGTTTGGCATTTTACCACAAAACCAGGCCATCGGATAAAATTGGTTCGTATTTTTATTTCGCGTAGTAATAATCAGTAATTATATCATCAATACATTTTAATTTCGCTTTTCGTGAAAAAAGGAGTATTCGAAAGAGAAAAAAGACATTTTACGAAGAAATGAATACGCATACTTTGCAGGTCTTTAAAGTTTTTGAAATGGAGTCGCATCAAGAATGCGCGTACGATCATATCGCTATTTACGATGGAGATTCGGCAGATAGTCTTACCTTAGGTAGATTTTGCGGTACCAAAGGTCCGCATCCAATTCTCGCAACTGGCAATCAAATGTACATGGTCTTTAAGAGCGACGCTTCCGTGCAAAGAAAAGGATTTCTAGCGATCCATAGCACAGGTAAATTTTTCGATATCGATATAACGAGTCTCGATAGAAAAATTCTAATTCAAAAACGTCGATACAATAATATGGAATTCAGAGATTCCGTAATACAAAGGATCTTGGAATTTAAACGCAATTAGTATATAATATGGTATATCGCATACATACATACATACACTCTAAAATATAATATTTTAACACGTGTTACAGCTTGCGGTGGTCATCTTATGGCAACGGATAGAGCAAAGCATTTATATTCTCACGCAAAATACGGTTATCATAATTACGATCACAGAACCGATTGCGACTGGATAATAGAAGCACCACTTGGTAAAAGTATTCGTTTAATTTTTCAATCATTTCAACTCGAATATGAAACCGAATGCGGATACGATTTCGTCGAAGTATTCTCCGGTTTAGACGCATCCAGCCCGCCATATGGGCGATTTTGCGGTAATTCCGTAAGTGTACTCGCTTAATAATGCAACATTATTAATAACGTTACATCGAATAACGACGTTATATATATGTAACATAACGAGAACATATTTAGATAGGCATACGAAAAACAATCATTATGTATAAAATTTTGATCACTACCTCCTAGAATACCACGGATTTTACGTCTATAAACGAGGCGCTGCTGGTAAGGTTCAGAACGGACGATACAATTTCGAGCAAAGGTTTCAAAGCCGTGTTCGTAGCAATCGATCGACAGGACAGTGAAGAAAAATTCGGTGAAGACGACGAAGATCAGAATCTTTGATCTTTAGGTCGATTATCTAATCGATTAAAATGAGCGTATCATCCGAGTTTATTTTTGCGAAAAATACTAGTTGTACTACAATATTACGCGTATATTCTTCTATATACGTCAGATAAAATTTTCATCAATATAATAAAAAACAATATTTTTTTTTCTTCTTCTTTTTTTTTTTTTATAAAGGATATATCAACATGGAGGATAAAATCTCAAATTGATCAAAATTTGAAATAAATTTGTCTCGCGTAACGATGGATTTAACGATTATCGACAAAAGCGAAGTAACATTAACCATAATATACGGTTAGTAGCTAAATATATCGCGCAACGACGCATACATCGCCTTGTATAAGATATCTAAATCTTACAACGGATACGTCGATTCGTGCGTGTTACGTTATTTCTCGAGCCATATTAAAACGATAGATAAATATAAACTATAAGAATATACGGTACGACAATTGCGTCCAATAATGGCGAAAGTTTGACAATTGTCGATTAACGACGACGTGCTTTATAGTTTTTCGTTCGTGCCTCACGGTTTAAATTACAAAAAAATAAGTAAATATTCTATTAAGTGATTATCGTTACTATAAAAGCTTCTCTACAGTACATATAGCAATAATTTGTTAATGTATTTTACATACTTATTTTAATTAACGAAACAAATAATTAACATTACATAAAATTACGCATGCAATTTCGGCATTTAGAGACTAATTATCTTATTCGTCTTAACCATAACATTATATTATATTACGATTAATATCTATTTTTTTTTGTTTTTTTTTTTTTTTTTTTAATAGACTATTTTTTTTTTTTTCGTTAATAGACGTTTTGAAATAGAACATAATTGATGAGGCCTATATCACACGGCCCAGCTATGTGCCATATATAGTAAAACATTTATAAATTCGTTATTGTTACATTTGATATTTTTTTTCCCCGCTCTTGTTCGATATGGCTAAAATTAACGAGATTTTACTGTATTGTACGCAAGCGATATATCGGCGGAAGATAACTCTTCTCCTTGATATTGTTCTCACCAGGAACAAACACTGCCTAAAGGACAGTAATATATCAATATTTCACGTTTCATACTTAATAAGAAAACATTTTATTTAATAATTAGATTATAGAAGGAATTCAGGTTTTACGCATTATATTAATGGCATTTTGTAATATCGCGCGGCGCATGACGGTGCCAATTCATGATCTTGCAATCGATTCATCTCGCTCGCAATGCATTTGTATCACGATTTGCGTAAATATAAATAAATATAAATATAAATATAAATTAAATATAAATAGAAATATATAAATAAAATTGTAAATATAAAATATGTATAAAAATGTACGGGAAATGAAGGCGCTGTATCGTAATACATATAAAAGCCAATAGTATTTCGTAGATATTTCGTTATGTTTCTATTTAGAAGTTGTAAAGAAGTACAATGTCACGTAATTTCTAAACACTTAAAAAAAAAACGTAATGTAAATAACTTTACGCATGTATGTGTGTGTATGTATGCGTGTTTTTTTTTTTTTTTTTTTTTTTTTTTTTTTTTTTCAGGTATTATTTCCCGAGTAAATTTCTCCAATGCATTAATTATAGTTTGATTATGACCATCAGACATAAATCTTGCTTAACGCTCTTGAACAGGTTCTAAATATGTTTTATGTGTTATTAATCGCTTTATATGCCCTCTCATACTCTGCTCCTATTCCTCGCATCGCCTTTATATTCCACGCTCATAGCTTCGCGAGAAAATATTCGACACACATTCCGACGTCTGTTTATTTTATTGTATATGAATAAAGTTAATTATAACAGCATTTTATATGTAGCACCAACATAAATAAATTGTAGCCTATTGAATTATTAAATAAATATTAAAACGTTTATATACTGTTTATTGATCCTAGTAAATCTTTTCTGGGTCAGACCAGCTGTTTTTTTTTTTTTTGGGTTAGGAAAGGCAAGGCAATGTCAGATTTGGTTAGGCAAGGCAA
>NW_021851815.1:0-209 GCF_003651465.1 Formica exsecta
CATCGTGCCGCGGACGGCTTGTCGCGTCGTCGGTGCCGTTATCGTTCCGCGGACGGCTTTCGCGTCTTTCGCGTCGAGTGTTAGCACAGCATTGCCACATTATATAATATAATTAATAATTAATTAACATTCATAAATAGTATGTAACTACATATATATATCGTGACGATAGATCTCGAATCGCATATTTCATAATTTATTCATTTAAT
>NW_021851816.1:0-471 GCF_003651465.1 Formica exsecta
TGAGCATGGATAACTTAATCTGCGGTATATGTCTCAATACTAACTTTGATGGAGCTACTCCTGTTCTTACACATGGTGTATTTCTCACAAACCACAGGAACCGCGCCACTTTACTCTCCATACTCAACCCCGCTTTACAATCAAGTAGTTGCGTTCTCAGATTCTGTTTAACCGTTTGTACGCTTTTTTTCACCATACCGTTACTTTTCGCATGATATGGGGGACTATGAGTAAACCGAATGCCATGGTTCTGACAGAACTGTGCATACTCTTTTGCTGTAAATGGAGGGTCATTGTCGGATACTAACTCTTGTGGGTAGCCAAACATACCAAATGACATAAGAAGTTTGCTTAATGTTTTTTCGCAATCAGTTCCCCGCATCACATGTGCATCTATCCATTTGGAATAACTATCTACAACTATGAGTATTTTACAATCATGTATGTCTAAAAAATCTACATGCACTCTTT
>NW_021851816.1:480-3417 GCF_003651465.1 Formica exsecta
CATGCTCTCTTTCCCATACTTGGCTCGTACTGTTCCAGCTTAACAGATCCTTTAATCTTGGCACATTTTGTAAAAGCTGACACACGGTACAAATTTTTAGTACATCCTCAATATCCTGATTCATGTTAGGCCAAAAAACATGTGATCTTGCCAACATTTTCATTTGCACCATGACCCTCATGTAACAGACGCAAAACCTCAGCCCGCAGTTTATGAGGGATTACAATTCGATTCCCAAAACATACACAATTCTCACTTACAGACAATTCTTGTCGCCTCGCAAAGAATGGTTTCAATTCCTAATTGTTCATATGATTGGGCCATCCTCTTTTTGTTAAATCTAAAACTTTGCTAAGAATAGGGTCTTTAAAGTTTCTCGCCCTATGTCCAAACTGGAGACAAGCTCCTCTATTCTTACCTGTAAAACTTCATCCTCGGTATTTTCATTTCCAGGTAAACGTGAAAGCATGTCGGCGCACCTTAAATCTGGTTTCAATTGAAGGTCGTAATCATATTGGCTCAGAATAATTGCCCGTCGCTGTAAACGACTTGCAGCTAGTGGTGGAATACCCGCTTTAGACCCTAAAATCTTTTTTAAAGGCTCGTTATCCGTTATTAAAACAAATTTTCTGCCGTAAATGTATTTATGGAATTTTTTTACTGCGAAAATCAATCCCAGCGCTTCGCGCTCCAATTGGCTGTAGTTTTGTTCGGCCTGTGTCAGTGTCGCGGATACAAAACGTATTGGTCGCCATCGATAATATGGTATAATACCGCGCCTACCCCGTGCTGACTCGCGTCGGATTCTATGTAAATTCTAGAGTTGACGTTGTAATGTAGACATGTTAACAATTTGTTTTGCTTCAACGCTTCCTTGCTTTCTACGAACGCCTTCTCGCACTCATCCGACCAAGAGTAATTCACATTTGCTCGAAGAAGAGCATACAACGGTCTGAGCTATGTACTGAGATTCGGTAGAAATTTCCCATAAAAATTAAGCATACCCAAATATGATTTTAATTGTGTCACATCCTTTGGACTACTACACTTCAAAATAGCATCCAAGTTATCGCTTTTTGATCTTATGCCTGTATCGTCTATTATATGACCTAAGTACTCTACTGTTTCTTTGAAAAACTCGCATTTATCCCTATTCACTTTTGTTTCAAATTCTTGTAGTTTTTGCAAAACCGCATAAAGTCTTTTCCCGCATTCTTCTTCATCTTTCCCATCGTTTATAATCAAATCATCGAGATAACAACATACTCCCTTCGTTTTACCTAAAATCGTATCCATGACCGACTGAAAAATTCGAGGCACCCACAGAAAAGATTTCCGGATCTAATGCTATTACTCTTCAATCTATCATAAAATAGGATCGATATAGCGACAATCATATTTATTATTGAAAAAGGAATATTTTAATCTTAAATGGAAAATTCTTAGATCTAGAATAAAATGCTCTTGGTGCTATCCCATTAATTTTCTCACAAAGATGTAGGTGGAAATTTGTAGCAATTTCATAATATTCTTGATTTAAGAATATACCGGTCTGACGGAAATCTTATTCTACTCTTGCGATAAAAGAATTTGTAGAATATCAAGAATCTTATGTCATTCTCGATTTAAGATCTTTTTTTTTATGATACAATGAAGTAAAGGTTTTTACGAGTGAAAACACAGGTATTATTTAGTTAATGTTTTATTATAATAATACAATATTATCCATAACACATATTATGGTTAATGTTTTATTATAATACAATATTCAATTATAACACAAATAAAAAAATACAGACAACATGGAAACTTTTTAATCCATTAAAAATACACTCAGATTTAATACCAGTATCACTACTATTATCAATTATCAGATCAGTATTATAATTTGCAATATTTCGACGCATTGATGAATTTGAAATAGTTTGCTTTTGCATAACTTTCTTATGCTCTTTGCATATGCGACAATAATAATTTGCTGAGAAACTTTCTACGTAACCCGAAATATTATTAGCACCTAGATTATCTTCTGTAAAAAGGCACATAGCAAAATAAACCTGAATAATCTCATCTTCTGTTACAACAGTAATGCCAATATCTTCTTAATATTTCAATTCATTTAAAACTTTACGAAAAATATTTGCATTCCCAAAAACTTTATCAGTTGAATGAAACAGATTTACAAGGAATATATTTTCAACTTAGGCGTTAGATTTTTATCAAACAAATTCAAATAGAGTGAGTGATGTTGTTTTAGAAGATCTTTTAATAATGGAAGTATTGTAATAGATATAAAAGGTGCAGTTACGATATCAATAATTGATATAATTTCCAAATATCAGCGTCATTGTCGGAAATTAAATGACCAACCATCATGCCAAAATAACGAGTAAAACATCGCATTTCACTGGCTGAGAAGACCAATCTAATTCGTTGATTGTGATCTTTAGTTATGAGAGGAGGTTTATTATGCTGTTCAGAAGAATCATAATAAAAGCCTTGAATTAAATTATTTAAAGTATCTATATCAAATCTTTTTCTTTGTATCAAAGTATTAATTATACAAGTCATTGTCTGTTTCCACACTCCCTCATCTAAGTCGTGCATAATATCTACGTGAACATTTTCAGCAACATGGAAACTTTTTAATTCATTAAAAACACACTCAGATTTAATACCAGTATCACTACTATTATCAATTATCAGATCAGTATTATAATTTGCAATATTTCGACGCATTGATGAATTTGAAATAGTTTGATTTTGCATAACTTTCTTATGCTCTTTGCATATGCGACAATAATAATTTGCTGATAAACTTTCTACGTAAACCGAAATATTATTAGCACCTAGATTATCTCCTGTAAAAAGGCACATAGCAAAATAAACCTCAATAATCTCATCTTCTGTTACAACAGTAATGCCAATATCTTCTAA
>NW_021851817.1:0-507 GCF_003651465.1 Formica exsecta
TATAGACAATTAAAGCACATATGTAAACAAATGCAGTAATATTATATTTAAATTTTCTTTCTTTTTCTTTTCCCTTTTCCATTGCATTATACATAAGAAAAATATGCCCAAATTTATTTCTGTATGTACAAACTTTACTTTATTTGTTTCACTAAAGTAACATATATATGTGCACGTAGAATTCATGATCGAAGAAGTTCAGATTATCGTATTTAAGGGGATCCTAAACTGACGGGCGAACTCCGATGGATTAGCGCCCTCATCTAAACGTAACTAAAAGGGTCGATAATACCGACATTTTTAGTTCTGCCATTACCAACATAATTATTTAAAACATGCATAATAGAAAACGCAATCTTTTGCATTGTGTTCCATATATTGAAATAAGACAATATCACAATATATTTTTACCGCTTTATATATCTACAATAATTAATTGATAAATTACCAAACTTTAATTCGTGCGTGAGAGAGTATAAATACACATGTACGCACTAACATTATCGC
>NW_021851818.1:0-284 GCF_003651465.1 Formica exsecta
CAGAGTATTACAGCGCATCAAATTATTATACGAAAACCCAAATGTGCGACGAAATTTCTAGCAATGTAAATCAAAGTTTATTTTTTCGTGAATAATCAAATGGTATCGTACATAATGCAATCAAATTTGATAGTTAAATACAAGGATATATTTTAGATATATTGGGTTATTACTAATTCTGTAAATATAAAAAGACAAATCTTTCCAATAACAATATTTATGAACATGTATTTATAATACGAACACAATCATAGATTAGAAAATAAACATTATTAATAAAAGAA
>NW_021851819.1:0-890 GCF_003651465.1 Formica exsecta
CCTCTTCCCCTCCACGAGGATCAAGGTCCAGTATTCTTCTGTTAAGTCTCTTAGCCGACACAATCTTGAAAGGGCTCTTAGTGTTCTCGGATATCAATTCATCGGAGAGGTCCAGAGGGACATTTCTAATGATTTCCTTTGCGAGAGGTGCGAGATGGGGGGAATAAATGCTATCAAATCCTCCTTCTTTAGACATGAGTCGTTGATTAAGTCATTAGCCGCTTCACGAGTCTTTACAAAGATTGAGACCTTGGAAAAGCCCACCTTTCTAATTTCCATCACGTCACTTATGTTAAGACTGGCGATTATCCTTCCTACGGATATTGGATGAAGAGGAGCGTGTGGCTTCGAAATCCTTTGTACGTGTACGTCAAAAGGTCCTTGATTATCTGAGGAATATCTGTTCTTCAATATACTCTCTGATATAGTAAAAGTTGAGCCTGAGGTGGAAATATTAGTAGAATCAAGAGAAGAATGAGTCTCAGTACTGAAGACCTTTCTTGTGGTCTGGCTGTGAGCTAGGTCTGTTTTTGCACGTTTCAGGCTTTTTTTTTAATAACTGATGGTGTACGCACATTTTTAGATGAATTTAATTGTGAGAGACCGGCTTCCGATCTGAGATTATTCAGAGCTTCCATATCGATGTCATCGTCTTGGATGACAATATTCTCGTCCGAATGTGAAGAAAAATTAGAGTTATGGCTACTCACATTGTCTTTAAGGAAGTCGTTAGATCCTCCGGAGTTCATATTGAAAGGATAAAAGGATTTTACAAGAGAAGGAAGAATGTAGAATTATCCAGAAAGATTTTTTAATCCGTAGCTGCAAGGCGCGACAGCGCTAAGCACGTTGGCCTTTGTCGAGACAAAGGCGCCTGTTGCGACTTACTT
>NW_021851820.1:0-412 GCF_003651465.1 Formica exsecta
CTTTGGCTAGGAGATCTGACATCATTAATAATTGATATAATTTATGGATCCCTAACCCCGAAAATATATATTCTTCGAGAATACACATAATTTGCCTTGATTCTGTTTCATTCCAGAAATTTTCATAAATATTGTTATCCCTCCAAAAAGAAAATTGCTCTAAAGTCGTAAAGCAAATTGAATGAGCGGGATATTTAATTTTCAGACGAGATAATACTGTCTCCGTTATACTATCTAAACACGTTTTTACAGCCGAAGACACATGTGGCTGAAAATATTGCGCGATGATCGTAAGTTGTTTCTCCAAAAGCGATTTTGTCTTCGGCTTATTCCTAAATTTCATTTGCTTATATATAAATCGATATTTTTTCAAATAATAAAAAATCAGGTCAAAGTTATATTCACGTGTCAA
>NW_021851821.1:0-4368 GCF_003651465.1 Formica exsecta
CTAATATCCTCAAATTGAATGGCATAAATAATTATCCTGTGTACAGGATAATTATATACATTATGTGTTAATTATATACATTAGGTGAAATTACATTAACTCTTTTCAAAATACCGGTTATATTTCATATAGTATCTAACGATTTTCCAATTTCACAATCCGGCATATTAGGAAACGATTTCTTTAAACAAACTTCATCGAAAATAGATTACGCACAAGGGCACTTGGATATCTCCGGAATCAACATACCTTTCTTATCACCTGAAGCCATTATAGTAGCTCCGCGATCCGAATCATTATTTTATGTAAGAATAGAAAATCCAGAACTAAAAGTAGGATATATACCGAGACTAAAGGTGGCACATGGAATTTATTTGGGAGACACCATCGTGGAGAACGTTGCCGGAAAGGCATATTTAAACGTTATAAGTACTTTAGATGAAGAGGCGGAAGTACATGTTCCAACTTTGCGCCTAAAATCATTGAGCAAATTATTAGACGACCATGATTCAAAAATTGAGGCTCTAAACAGTCCAGAAGAACCAAGGAATAAGAAAGAAGAAACTACTTACGAATTCGACGATTATGAAAATAATATGAACATTGAAAATGAAAGTGAAAATGTGGATGAAGAAAATATTATTATCGAAAAAACTAATTATGAAGACGAAGAAAAAACCTTAAATGAAGAAGGAAATAAAAATAAAAATAAAATTAAAAATAAAGACAAGATCAAAAATAAAACTGAGAGGAAAAATAAAGAATTGAATAATTCAAAAATCTTTGGAGAGGGAAATTGCCAAACCTCTCCTGAAAATCTAATAAATCCAACCATTCCTGGAGGGGGAAATTACCAAACCTCTCCTAAAAATTTAATTAATTTAAAAACCCTCGAAGAGAGAAATTACCAATCCTCTCAAGAAGGGAATAATTCTAGGATTTCGGAGGGAAATTTCCAAACCTTGTCAGAAAATCCTAACTCCGTCGATTGCGAGGAGGAAAATTATAAAACCTCACTACGTATTTCGGCAAAACCTTATCCCAAAAAGGGGAGAAGTCCTTTATCCTCCCTAGATATCAAATTTCCTAAGGTTGGATTATTTAAAGAAAAAAATGATAATGAACTAAAAACCTCTCATGTTGCAATGAAAGACCTCCTTGAAGAGGCTCAAAAATATAATTTAAAAATTAAAAATTCGAATCTACGAAATATTAAAAATAAAAATAAACCGTCTTCAAAAATTCTTATATCCTTGTTGAATAAATCTCAAGAAATTTTAGAAAAATTTATGCGAAAACGCAAAACAAGATATAAAAGAAAACAAGAAGTTGAAAATTATAATTTGCATAATTGTCTAACAATCTCCGAAGAAAAAGAAAAGAATCGCCGAAATCATAGAATCGTTACGATTAGAACATTTAAATAAAACAGAGAGAAAAAGCATTATAAAATTAATAACGGACAGTCAAGATCGATTTCATATTCCTGGAGAAAAATTAACCGCAACTCACGTATTACAACATCGAATACCTACTACAGATGACCAACCAATAAACACTCGTCAGTATCGATTTCCGCAAATTCATAAAGAGGAAATAAACAAGCAGGTAGAAGAACTGTTAAAAGGAGGAATTGTAAA
The DNA here is from genome assembly GCF_003651465.1 of Formica exsecta. Lineage (NCBI taxonomy): Eukaryota > Metazoa > Arthropoda > Insecta > Hymenoptera > Formicidae > Formica > Formica exsecta. The sequence goes on from NW_021851821.1 coordinate 1,641, forward strand.
ACACTCACAATCGCCATATAACACGCCTATATGGATTGTACCTAAAAAAGAAGACTCCAAAGGAAATAAACGATGGAGAATGGTATTAGATTTTCGCGCTTTAAATGATAAAACTATCGGAGATGCATATCCTTTACCAAATATCGTTGATATATTAGACCAATTAGGAGGAGCTCGATATTTTTCAGTATGCGATTTAGCATCTGGATTTCATCAAATAAAAATGAACCGCGAAGATGGTCATAAAACAGCTTTCACTACTCCTTTTGGACATTACGAATTCGACCGAATGCCGTTCGGTCTAAAAAATGCTCCGGCTACTTTCCAGCGCCTAATGGACTTAGTATTAACTGGGTTACAAGGCAAAGAATTATTCGTTTATATGGACGATATTGTTATCTATGCAACGTCTTTAGAAGAACACGAAAGAAAATACAACGCTTTAATGGAACGTCTTCGAGAAGCTAATTTAAAATTACAGCCAGACAAATGCGAATTTTTAAAAACGGAAGTAACTTATCTGGGACACGTAATCAGTAAAGACGGAGTAAAACCAGATCCAAATAAATTAGAAGCAGTACAACGGTTTCCAAGACCTAAAACACCTAAAAACATTAAACAATTTTTAGGACTTGCAGGATATTATAGACGCTTTATACCGAATTTTTCAAAATTCGCCAAACCATTAACAAATTTATTAAAAAACGACACCCGCTTCGAGTGGACATCTGAGCAAGAAGAATCTTTTGAAATTTTAAAACAAAAACTGTGCGAAGAGCCAGTACTGCAATACCCAGATTTTTCCAAATCATTCATTTTAACGACCGATGCATCTGGAATAGCCGTCGGAGGAATATTATCACAAGGAGAGATAAACAAAGACCTACCGATAGCATACGCCTCACGAACCTTAACAGATAATGAATTAAAATACGATACATACGAAAAAGAAGCACTAGCTATTGTATATTGCGTTAAACATTTTCGACCATACTTATACGGAAGAAAATTCACTTTAGTTACAGACCATAAACCTTTGATGTGGTTTAAAAACGCACAAGACGCAAATATGCGAATACTTCGTTGGAGATTAAAATTAGCAGAATATGATTATGAGGTTGTATACAAAGCGGGAAAAACAAACGTAAACGCAGACGCATTATCCAGAAATCCTGTAAATATCGAAGAAATAGATTGTAAAATTATAAAAAACAAGAAACTTTTAAACCCAGATAACCCTAAAGATGCACGATTAATTGCCGAACTATTAGAAAAATCCGATAGCGAAGAAGAAGAAGAAGGAGATGACGATTTCAATTTATATCTTTCCGATATGGAAGAAAACGAAGAAATAATAGCTGAAAGCGATTTATTAAATAACAATAACGATACTCTTCCATTTACACAAACAGAATTAAACGAACCAGATTATTTATCAATTACCGAAAAAGCTTTAATACACGATCCTCCTAAACAAAATAAAATTCAAACAAGAAGCCGAACTGCAAGACAAATTGAGCAAAATAAAATAACCAACGAATTGCATAGTGACGAGGGAGAGATCGAAGAAATCGAAGAAAGAAATGATCCGCCTGATAAAATTTCTGACAGTGAAAAAGAAGACGAAGAAGAAAACGAACAAAATATTATTAACAAAAATTTAAAATCAAGAAAAACGAAATCTGCATTTATTGAAAATAGAACAACTCATGGTAATGTCATAGACTCTCGAGAATTATTATTTTTACGAAAAGATAATAAAGTATATTTCGTCGACACCCAGGGAAGACCTTTAGATTCAGGCTCACAAAAACTTTTCGAAAGAAAAGAGCTTCCAAATCTAGGATCCCTTGTTCTAGGAAAGGTTAAGGCCATAAAACATAAAAATCATTATCATGTGGCTTTACCTGTCAGCGAAGAACAACGAGAAGGCCCTACGGCTACTCTTAAACATATAGTTAAAATCTTAACAGACTTACGGAAAATAACCGAAGATTTAAAATTAGAAACATTTAGTATTGCAAAAACCGAGTTTATTAATAATGTTCCATGGAATGACGTCAAATCACATATACAATCAATATTCACCGACGCTCCTACTAAAGTTATTATTTGCCACGGACTAATTAAATATCCACCGAAAGATTTACGTTCCGTTATAATCAGTGAAATGCATTGCTTACCGACGGGAGGACACCGGGGAGTCACAAAAACTTATAACAGAATAAAACATAATTATTACTGGGAAAACTTGAAAGCAGATGTTCAACGGTATATACAGCAATGTTTACAATGTCAATTGAAAAAACTTGTACGAGTAAAAACGAAACAACCAATGATAATCACAGACACACCAGGATCTTCTTTTGATAAAGTAGCCATGGATATCGTAGGCCCTTTACCTAAAACTGAAAGGGGAAACGAATATATTCTAACATTACAAGATCAATTAACTAAATTTTGCATGGGGATACCATTACCGAATCAAACTTCCGAAACCATCGCAGAAGCTTTTGTAGATCGATTTATTTGCGTACTTGGAGCACCAAAAGCAATATTAACAGATCAAGGCAGAAATTTCCTTAGCGATCTAATAAAGAAAATTGCAAAATTATTTAAAATTCGTAAATTTCGCACAACAGCCTTCCATCCTCAATCAAACGGATCATTAGAAAGATCACTGGCCATGCCAGTAATTTTCGAAAAAAAGAGAATAATCAGGGAAACT
>NW_021851822.1:0-212 GCF_003651465.1 Formica exsecta
GCTCAGAGATGAGCGAGAAGCGTTGTGTAACGCGAATCCGTAGATTCGCTGGAGGATAAGGAGAGTTCAGAAAAGATTCGAGTGCAGATTGTTTTCAATATTCGTTTAATTTTGAATAATAGGAGCGAGCGACTGCATGTATTCCGCGACTCCGACGGAAATCTTCAAAATGTCCTGTTAATGACTGCCTTCGACGCGTTTCGGAAATCTTG
>NW_021851822.1:19695-19999 GCF_003651465.1 Formica exsecta
TAAAAGGTAAATATAGCGAAAAGGGGACCCAGCCCCAATGACCTTGACCTTGATATATGTTGTCAAGGACATAATTCTGAGTAACTTTTTCTTCTAATTTAATCGTCGCTCGTTGCTTATTAAAAAGTCATTAACAAAAAAAGTTTGAAATATACCAAAGTACATGCATGGACAGGAAACACGCTCGCGCACACACATACACACACACACACACACACAGGGGGGTTGGCAGGGGCCAAGGGCCCCCCTTGCACCACTCCCCCCCCGTGTGTGTGTGTGTGTGTGTGTGTGTGTGTGTGTGTGT
>NW_021851823.1:0-221 GCF_003651465.1 Formica exsecta
TCGAGCAGTATGCGTGGCTACATTTAATTCGACGCGCGGTTCACGCTTATATGTCTGTCTAAAGAACTGCGCTAATAAGTAGGGTTATAGGGCCGGTTCTAAGCCAGGTCCTCTGAGGGGAGGTGAGGGACGGGGTGGTCCCGCGCGGGCAAGAGGGCATGACGTCACGCGGGCGGAGGGGGATTTTGGGGGCGCGGGGGAATGACGTCACGCGGGCGGGG
>NW_021851824.1:0-7851 GCF_003651465.1 Formica exsecta
TATGCTAAAATACCGAAACATTTAATACGAGATAACGCGAATTTGTTGATTCTCTTTAAACAGGACGGTACTAATTTGCGACACGTGTACAACGATCACGTGAATACCGACATGTCGTACGAGAATTTTCACGCTCTGTGTCGCGCGTGTTGGCAGCGCAAGTACGGTTTCCTAGTGATAGATAAAGATAGCGCGCTCCGTAACGGTAGATACAGACGAGGATTTAACGACTTCGCCGTACCGTAGAGTGATCAGTCGTCGCGGATACGTTGAACACATCGATCGCTCTTCCGTGCCCGAGCGAGAAGGATCGTTAATCGTGATGACTACGACGACGGATATCGGCGAACGAGAGAAGACGGCGAGAGAGATCGATCGAACGCGAGCGTCTATTCGTAAAAAACACAGAGCATTGAACACCGGCAAAATGGAGAACGAGATCGCTATGGAGAGCCGTTTTAAGCCGATCGTCGAACCGTTGCGGCGCATCGCCGAACGCGCCGAGCTAGACGAGATCGAGCGAGACGCGATCAAACGCGAGACGATTAAACGAGACACCATCGACGCCGCGCCTACGATGACGAGTATCAAGAGAAAATGGGAGGAGGAAGAGCTGACCCCTGCGCGGGAAAAGCCTAAAGTGAAACGACTACGAGCGCGACGACGATTGGACGTTGTCTCTACTCCGTTAGACGCGTCTCTCGCCGAACACCGCAAAATGGTTGAGAGAGATCCATTTGCACGAGGTAGGGAGGAGATGTTCGAAACCGAGAATCTCGAATCGCCCTCGACGCTCGAAACATCTATTAGACGAACTCTGCGAACTCCTCAAGGTCGCGATATGCTGCACGGTCAGCTAGGACCGTTGGGACGTGAGTACGTTGGTGCTCTTCTCGGTGGGGAAAAATCAGACAAGATCGATCACGTCTACGGGGTGTACATCGGCGAGGACGGCGCGATGCTCGGTGACAAGCGATTCGACGTAGACGCTGATGACTCTATACTTATAGACGGAATCAGATATATCGGTACTCCCGGTTTGTACGAATTAATCTTCAAGAGACTTTCCGACGATCTTATATATACCGAAAGCGATAAACTAACATATAACAGTATATTGTTAACGACAAACGCTCACAGACGTGATGCTAGTAAAGCTGTTTTAGGAAATAAGGGATATAAATATAAAAACGTCATCGCTCCGCTTATCCACAATGACGGCGCGAAAAAGGTGGGCGCGGGTCGCATACCATCAACCATGCGAGTCACGGGCGAAAGAGTCGATTACGTTCACTGGGACGATCCAAATGAATTAGTGGATCGCCTGCAATTACTCGATGCTTCGCGTCAAGCTGGTAACGATGCTCACGACAACGAGATTCTATCGATAATCGATGAGCTTCGCGAAACAGGCGCTATCGTATAAATCTAATCGTCGCGTCGACGGTCGCCGCAGTTGTACACGAGATGCGCGCGATATCGACGCGATGTCCGTGAGCAGATTCGGTATACCTCTGCAGAAACGCGGCTACGACGCGAAGAGAGAAAGATTACGCCCAGCTTTCGAATCTTTGCGAAATTACGTGCGCGTTAACGCGCTGTGTCTGGGTTCCTCCGTCGACTACAACACGAGAGAACGCAAGATAAGACGCCTGGCCTCGCCGGAGGAAGACACCGACGCGACGAGCAAGAGTTACGTCGAACTCGCGTTACGCGCCGCGAGAGAGGACGAGATCGGATATCGCGAAAGCGCCGAGAAAATCACATCGCAATTGAGAAAAGATACAAACGAGGTGAGACAGACAACTGTCCTACTGTTCACGAGACTCACTCAGCTCGATAACGCTATGAGCAAACAGATAAGCGTTGTGGAGAGTAATGTTTCAAAAATCGAAACAAACGAGAACGTTCTGCGTAAACAAATAGACGCTGTGGAAAATTCCATTTCGAAAATTGTAGCGAGCGCCAACGCTCTAAATAAACGGATCGACGCTGCGAAAAATACGCTATAACACTACGCGGAGCGCTGATAATCGTACAGCGATACGGGAATTGATCGAGAAATCGCTGTAGATTCCGAACGGGACGCAAAGCGATTTGGAGAAAATCGTGGTATCACGCTTTAGAATGAATGTCGAAAAATGAATACTGGTAGAGGAGTTGCACGCGCCCGCGAGAAGAAACTTCCCGCGACGTCGCGTCACGATGCGCGGGTACGACGACTTGTGGCAAGCGGATTTGGTCGAGATGCGTCCTTATGCGAGACGTAACAAAGGTTACAACTACATACCCACTGTTATCGACGCGTTAAGCAAATACGCGTGGGCCGTACCGCTCAAGAGCAAGAGCGCTAGCGAGGTTGCCCGAGCCTTATCTAAGATAGTGCGAGACTATAAGCGGTGACCGAAAAATTTGCAAACGGACAAAGGGAAGGAATTCTACAACGTCGAAGTGCGGAAGGTAACGAAGAAGCGTGGAATAAATCATTATTCAACGTATTCGATGATGAAGGCGTCGATCGTCGAACGATTCAATCGCACACTCAAGAACTCCATGTGGAAGTACTTCACGCTGAACGGAACGTACAAATGGATCGACGCGTTGCCTCGACTCGTCGAAGAGTACAATGCGCGAAAACATCGTACTATCGGTATGAAACCTATCGACGTAACTCCCGCGATCGCCGATAAATTTTTAAGTACGGTATACAGCAACGTAAAGATCGCGGCTCCGACGAGATTCAAAATAGACGATCCGGTACGCGTCAGCAAATTCAAAACGATCTTCGAGAAAGGTTTTACACCCAACTGGACCACCGAGATCTTCCGAATAGCAAAGATACAACGAACCAATCCCGCGACGTATCTATTGAAGGATTCGCGCGACGAACCAATCGCCGGAGGATTCTACGAGCACGAGTTGTCACGCGTTTCCGATCCCGACGTGTATCTCGTGGAGAAAGTGCTGCGTTGAAAGGGCGACAAGATTTACGTAAAATGGCTGGGAATAGACGAGTCGCACAACTCTTGGATAGATAAATTAGTTATATTATGATAACAATGTATTTGATTTAAAATCTAAAATTTTATTAGAAATAAACTGTTATTATTTATAAACTAAGCTGTTATTATTTATAAAATAGACAATATTATACTTATAGTAACAATAAGCTATACACGTTTTATCGATTAAAAAATAAAGTTTATTAGAATTTTCGATACAATATGTGATATTTTTCGTTTTACATCGGTGTTCTATAATGCCCCCATGGTAAAGTATCCGTAGTTCAGGGTTCGATGTATCGCTTGTCGTCGTACGGATTGAGCGCAATCTTCGATTCCGACACTGTGTACACCTCGTGTAACTTGGATCTTACGCAGGACTGCTCGCGCGTTATCTCGATCTCTCGTCGCAGACAGCGCGCGTAATCGTCAAACGTTATCGTTCTCGCGACGACGCCGCTTTTAACGCCCTTGATCTTCTTCGTGTCGAGTTTACCTTCGACTCGCAGCGCGTACATCTTCGCTCTGAGCCCGACGAATTCCGTCATGATCGCGCCATTATTCTCGTCCTTCATTAAACCCGGCACTTTTTTGTTAGCGAGAGATATGCCGTATGCATTATCCACCGCGTAATCGCTTGTGTCGAATCTATCGATGTCGCGCTTCATATCCTCGTACATATCCTCGCACTCGACGCGATAGATGAGACTATCCGTGTCGGTGTACATTATCCTGCACTTGTCTCGATACAACGGTAACATATATTCGTAGTGAAATTCGTATAAACAATTCTTGGACACATCGAGAATGCACATTCCTACGTAAATCGGTTTGTTGAATTTAACCTCGAGTTTGCGCAATTCCACGGCTACGAGATCTTCCGCGAAAACGCTTCTGCTGTGAAAGTTCGGCTTCGCGATCATCGCCTCCGCGCCGTATCGCCCATCCCATCGAGTCACGAGCCGGACATCGGAATGATTGCGCACATTCTCCATAATCTTACCAAACACGGCATTATTCATCAATTTGTATAGATTTTTTTCGAATTCGTTTTTCGCGCTAGTTCGCAATTGCGTGTTCAGTTCGATGTATCCGCGCAACCATGGAGATTGCGTGAATCGTAATATTTTATGTATCTTCGTAACGCGTAATCCATGTCGAACGCATTGTTGTAGATTACGATAATACATTATGTAATGGTGCTTATCGTACAGCGTGGCGAGAAGTTTATCCTGTCGTTTTCCGGGCGGACGGAAAAGGAAGCAAAGGATGTCGTAAAAGGTATAGCAGAATTAACTGAACAGGTAGCCGAACCGAGCATGCTGAGTATGCGCGTTGCCGAAAAGTCTCAAGTGATTACATCATCAACTTCGATGTTATGGACATTAGGTTGATGCTCGTAACATCGTCGACCCATTGAAAATCTTCGTAAGGCAACGATTGACACATCGCCCATCCGTACAGATTATTTACATCGAAATACATAAGATACGACGGTGGTTCCGAGGGATTGTACGATTGTACGTACTTGTTATTAGCGCGCGCGTATCTATTGGAACATTGACTTAGCCCGCCGCGTATTCCGCGTTCCACAAACATTATCATATCGATGTCGGTTAACAGCTCGAATCGAACACCCGTATGCTTTAACATAGCATCCCACGTGTATCCGGGTAACGTGTAATAGTGCGCGGGATCTAAACCATAACTCTTTGCACACGCGTCGCGAAAATTTTCGAAGACATCGGCCAATAGAAGAACATCGGTTTTCAGATACAGATCGCTATAGTCACCCAACGTCTCGACGCGAAACCGCTCCCAAACTCTTATCGCGCGCGCGTAATCGCTAGCGGATACGATATCACCAGTCAACGAACTGTAGAACGCCTCCCGCGGCGGTAGACAAGTCTCCAGCAACTTATCAACGCTGTCGACGTATTCGTACGAAAATACACCTTTTCGCGTAAAGAGCTCGATACGACGCTAATTTTTCGAGACTCACGCTTAGAAACTTGAAGGAATCCACGAAACGCAATTTCACGCGTCTTCCGAACTGTCCCCCGTTCGATGCGTGTTCGATGTTCTTTGTGAAGGAGATGTACGTTTCTTTCGTCAACGGCAACAATTAGATGCTACCGGGAAAAGCGTTAGCCACATCTCTGATAATGAAATGCGCGTCGTAGCCCGATAAATTGTGAAAGAATATAGGAATGACGTACGCTTCCTTATAATTTAGATTACAATTCGAATGCGCGGGACCTCTGTATCATCCGGTCAAATGACTGTGATCGCGTACGCGAGTATCTTCCGGTTCGAACGGTCTCTCGCACACGTGACAATGCGTCGCGTTCTTGAATCTCTCCCATTCATCCGGTGTAAGATCCGTCATAGGCACATAGGCGTCGAGAATATTCCTCGCGCTAAGGGCTAGATCGTACAGTTCCCGAACGAACCACGATATGCAATTCTCACCGCAATAAGCTCTGTACACCGATTTAGCGTCGTCGAACGCGCATCGCGCGTAATATCCCGCGCTATAGACCTTATGATGTTGAACGATGGACGTGTTCGATGTTCTCTTCTCTTCCTTCTTCTCTAGCGCGCATTCCAGATCGGCGTACACCACGAACGGAAGTCGCTCCTTTCTATTATGGTTGCGAAAATGTAGCCACTCGTCGTCTTCGGTAGGAAGAACGATAGCGCACTCGTTCATTCTTCCGCAGTCCGCGCTATGAGCCGATAAATTTTCGCTCGTTCGAAAATAATGCATACATCTACAACATAACACTTATTTTTTACATCGCGTACATTATTTAAAATGTGTAATACATTTCTTTTTTCTTATTAGTTTCATGCTTACCGATCGCATATGTGCGCTTTATGTTGTCGAGCGTTCAATTGCGAGCCGATGAGACGGGACAGATCCCCGATACACGCGAAGTGCGCCGCGTTGTCTCGTCGCGTCGTATCGCTCAGATACAACAGATTGACGTGTCTTTTCTTCCTGTCGTTAGTGAGACGCAGAGGAGCGATACCGCCGCCGCCTTTCTTGTTCTTCTTATCCAGAACGGTATACACATTGATAGATATATCGTTAAAACGCTCGAACCTGGTGATTCCGTTATCGCGCTCCTGAAACTCCTCCAGCGAAGCTAGAATAGCTTTGATCACGCGCCTCCTGTACCACTCTCGCAGATCGGACGTAGGTAGAAGCGGATGATTCTTCGTGGCGACGGTCTTAACGGCGATCTTGTCGCCCGAGACGAACTCGCCGTTGAAAGCGGTATTAACCTTAACGCTGTTGTACCTGCCCATAACATCGCGTACTCGATCGAGCACGGTGTCCCCGGCATCCTCGAGAAATCGCAGAGGTTCGATGTAATCGAAATTAATAATCGCGCCGGTTAACACGCGTCTAGCGAAAGCCGTCTCGATCTCGAACCACGAAAATCCCTCGCGTCTCTCGACGCCGCCGCCCACGCGCTCGAAACGTCGACGCAGATCGTCTCTCGCGCCTGTCAATCGAACGATTCGAGCCACCAGAGAATTGATGGTTCCGGTGGATCTTCCCCGGTGCTCGCCTCGACATCTTTCCCGTAGAGATTCGAAACGCTCGTCGCATCGTCGCGCCCACGCGAGATGCGCTTCCGCCGTCGCGATGTTTCGGGCGCTCTCGAGAAGATCGCGCTCTTCCATCGTTTCTCGATCTTTTACTAATTCTTCAATGGACGCCAAGATTTTTTGCTAATACGCCATGTATCTTACTCGTCGTACTCCTCGATGTAAAATAAGCCTCTCGTATCGCATCCGCTGCACCAATGATTCGACGCCTTGAAAATTTCGTCGATGAGATCGCACGCGCGCACTATCTGGCTGAGCACCGTTTTTTTACGTGCGTCGATATGCTTCTAGCAAAAATCGGTTCACGCGCGCAACCCCTGCAATATCTCTCTTCTTCCTCGTGATAGTATCCGTTATCGAATTCGCAACCAAACTTGTAGAAGCAATGCACAACGTGATTAACCTCCCACGAAAATTTGGGAACACCGTATCGCCACTTCCAATTGCGGTAAAGTAAATAGCGGTCTGCTCCAACGTCCGCGAAGGGTTCGTCGAATGGCGCGACGCTCGCTTCTCGCACGAGTTCTTCGGAAAAATCTATTTTTTCTAAACAGTATAAACAATCCTTTATGTAATATTCGCGCAATTCGTTCTTTAAACATTTTGGTATTTCTAATACCCGTATATCTCCGATATTGTTAATACAACTATTTACTACTCTTCTGGTTAGTGTCGTTAAAATATTTGGTGTATGCTTCATTGCGTACGTCGCTTTGAAAATATTTTAGAATAAACTAATATTTTATAATCGTCGCGATCCTTTCATGCGAGAATCTCTCTTTATTCGACCTCCGTCTATTCGAGCGATAACCTCGACGTCGACCTATCCATCGATCTATTTCTAGATCTACGCAGTACGCGCGACAAGTCTCGTATCGCGCCGAGGTTCGCCGGCGATATTTTATTATCTAATCATTTTCAATTTTCAGTATTTACATGTTTCGGTTCGTCGCGACTCCCCGGGTCCTCGGGTCGGAGATAAAGCGACGATCGCGACGCGTCTATCGGAAAAATCGATCGGTAGGCGCAACGATTCTCTCATCTCGTCGTCTTCGATTTATCGTATTTACGTGTCACGGGTCATCGCGACTCCCAAGGTCGGAGATAAAGCGTCGCCCGCGTCTCGCGTCTTTAACGCATCTGAAGCGATAACGCGATCTCTCGACTCGATTTCATCACCCCCTACCCCTCACGCCTCTCACCCCGCTCGAGCTCCGTGGCTTCACCG
>NW_021851824.1:7879-28375 GCF_003651465.1 Formica exsecta
CATCTCTGAGCGTTTCTCAAGATTCGGGCGATCTCGTCGAGGTCGACTCCCGAACAGTATCGAATAGAGATAAAACGACGCCCGCATCTCCTAATATATTAAAACAACGCATCCCTCCATACAGCACATCTATTAATATTATATTATAACGCGCGCCTTTGTATCTCTGTACTGTTACAAATAAAAACGCTCTCCTTCCATGCGAGAATCTCTCTTTATTCGACCTCCGTCTATTCGAGCGATAACCTCGACGTCGACCTATCCATCGATCTATTTCTAGATCTACGCAGTACGCGCGACAAGTCTCGTATCGCGCCGAGGTTCGCCGGCGATATTTTATTATCTAATCATTTTCAATTTTCAGTATTTACATGTTTCGGTTCGTCGCGACTCCCCGGGTCCTCGGGTCGGAGATAAAGCGACGATCGCGACGCGTCTATCGGAAAAATCGATCGGTAGGCGCAACGATTCTCTCATCTCGTCGTCTTCGATTTATCGTATTTACGTGTCACGGGTCATCGCGACTCCCAAGGTCGGAGATAAAGCGTCGCCCGCGTCTCGCGTCTTTAACGCATCTGAAGCGATAACGCGATCTCTCGACTCGATTTCATCACCCCCTACCCCTCACGCCTCTCACCCCGCTCGAGCTCCGTGGCTTCCCCAACCCCCCTCAACCCCGCTTCCCCTCTCACCATACGTACTCCCCCTTTTCTTCCCCCCTGCCCGACATGCCTCACTCAGATAGTATAGCACTATTAACTCTGATTTGCGTATCGCGGTGCCAAGGCACTTAATAAGACTATGTCGAAGCTGGAGAGCAAGTACGTAAGTGACTGTATGTCCCTTCGAGTCCTCTTTTTATATCTCTCTTTTCGGGGTGTATTCTAATTTCTAAGAGTGGGAATCTTCCAAAACTTCAACGAATTAAAAATTGTGCCAGTGTCCTCATTAGGCGGTGTGTTTCTCCTACTTCTCGAATTTTCACTCGTGGTGATCGTCGATTGGTGATCAGTTCAGAACCCCTTGAGCTCTAGATTTCTCTTACGCACGTGATCTGATTAGAAAAAGTCTTACTTTCTGTAGTTATTGAATGTGTCGTCACAGAAGTTTCGTCATTATTGATTTAGTTTTATTTGTCAGATATTTCGTGAGAATTTTATTATCTTTTCGATATCAGTTTATTATTCCGCTGGAAAATTCTATTGCGAGAGTATCTACTGATTTTTATTTATTTTTAGGCGACCAGCGCGGTTTCGTCACCGGTCTCTCGCGTCTTTCCCACGGTTACTCATAGATATAGATATTGACAAGTGACTAAATGTTTAAGGAATGTGTGGCGTAAGATGCTCTTTTTACCGAACGATTCATTTTTATCACCGATCGATTATCATTGCAGCAACTTCGCGAAAGGAAGGAATCGTGGAGTCGCCAGGACGTAACACTTAAAACGATGTAAAAATTACAAAAGTGAAGAAATTCACTAATTTATGATTTCATTTGTCGAAATCTAGTAAATCTGTTCACTTTTGTAATTTTCACTTCGTTTCAAGATATACAATCGACTCCCAGATTCAAATAGATTTTGAAGTAATGATAAAAAAATCACCATTCACGTTAACTCTCGGAGCTACATAGGCCCTTGTTGTTTGTTGTCGATCATTTTTGATAAGTAGTAAAGCTTCGATTGCTTCTTTCAATTGATTGTATGTTTCTTCTGATATCGCTATAGATATCCTTTGTAAATTTTGCTGAGTAACAGAAAGCAAATATTACTCTACATTTCTATCATATTAATAAGACCTCACTGCTTTACTAAGGATTTTTCTAATTCTATGAAGAGTACGTACAACGTGTATATCTGCACGGTTTTCCATTTCACTGAAATATTATGATGTTTAATTTTCATATCAATCAATATCTGTCACAATATCAACAGTAAACGTAGATTTGTTTGTCCTATGAACGAAAATTACTACGCTTTTCTGGTAATTTCAGAACTTTTTCTATAAATAAATTATAGAAGAAAAATAAAACCTATCATTTGACTATTAATAAAACCTATCATTTGACTATTAATAAAACCTATCATTTGACTATTAATATGGCATAATAATAATAACAGCGTATACTTACCGATAAGTTGCATCAAACTGTAACGATGCATCACTCCCTCAGTAATGCACCGTTACCCGCCCGCCGATCAGCCGGAAGTCCGCCGCCCGACGAACACCGGTCGGGCAAATGTGGAGGAATATGCGAAGAGCATGAAACTAAGTGATACGTCCCTGCCGAAAATGGTCAATTAAAACGGATTTAAAAAAATGTAATCCGAATCGATCGAGATTTCTGCACCAAAAATGCGGTATTAAAACCGATTGAAAATAGTCAAATCGAATTTAGTACGCTTCAGGCGAGAATAATGTTGGATGATATATCTCCACCTCAATCCGAAATTATACGACTTCATAAAGTTATAATTAAACCTGTCTTAATGCAATTGAATTGGAATTTACGATAGTCAATCCATAGGTAAAAATAATCCCTTTTAATAAAAAATTTTATCATTTCGCAGATGAAAAGTAAATTGATTTTATGTAGTGTGAAGTCAGATTTGCTGTTAACATGAGTCATAATCAATTATTGAATCGGTGTTTCTACAATTGAAACGGACTCAGTGGTAATACATAGCGAGCGAGCGATTAGAAAGAGACAAAGCGTATGATCGAGAGAGAAAATATACTGCAATAATGTTAGTGCGCTAGAGTATATTACTCTCATACGCATGAAAGAGACAAAGATAGTACGATTATGTTTGTCCTTGTCATGTAAGATTGCCGCTCAGTCTATCGCGACATCACGCAACTAATCTACTGCCCTGTTTTACTCTTGAGCCTCGATCTCGCACACACACATATGCACGCAAGTGTTGCATCGTATCATTTTTTTTGTTTTTCATATGAAATGTTAAACTCCGCACTCCTTTATTATGTATACCTTAATTGTGGAAAAGGATTTGTTGATATCTATAATCAACAAAAAGATTTTGCATTTTAACTAATATTCGCATTCTGTCGGTAATCCGGCATCCTCTTAAGGGGTTACATACCTTTGTTGAGTAAAAAAAATCGATTTTTTTTATCGGCTTATTAAATTATATATAGTTTCAAAAATCAATGATTCAAAGCGCATTAAAATATTCACAAAATTGGCAAAGATATGAACAAAAATGCGAGCAGCAAGGGAAGACTGCAGGGACTCTCAAGAATTACATAAACCTGCGTTACTGGACATCGTTCAAACAGCCATTTAACCTGTGTACGAAGCCCTAAGTAAAGAAAAATTGCTGCAAAGGTGTCTAGGAGGTTATACACACAAAACAATAATGAAAGCTATAATCAGAAAATTTGGAAGATCGCTCCGAAATCGACTTTTGGCAGCCTTAGAATAATTGAAACTGCTGCTTATGTGGCTGCGAGTACTTTCAATGACGGAGCCGATGCCTATCTTCGAATATTAGATGTATTGGGCATACAAATTGGACGAAACGCTTACGATTATTGTCAGCAAGAGGACGCAAACCGGTTGATGCACGCTAGGATCAAGGCGCAGCAACAGACAAAGGAGGCGAGAACTGCTCGTAGGCAGGCAAAATCAATGCTAAATATGGCAAATGAAGCTCAGGAAGGTACTTCTTATGGCTCCGGAATAGCCGAGTAATCGTAATTTCGATTTATAAAAAATATATTAAAAAGTTTTTATTTTAAAAATTTAAATGCGTTTTTCTCAAAACGTCTTTTTTTGTCAGTGTCTGCACGATAACTCAGCGAATTTTTAATATTTTTGGATAAAATTTTAACGAAAATTTTCTTCATAAAATTCTCTAACATCTATCGGGAGCTTTTTCCGATTTTCGATCTTGTTTTTTTTTTATAACAAAAAAGTGGACAAATTTTGAGGCAAAATTGTAACTTTTTTTTTCAAGTTGTCTAATTTCGTGAATTTTTATAAATTAAAAAATCCCCCTCGATAGATCGTAACTATAACATTTCTTTATAAGAAAATATTTTTATTTTTCAGATCGAACTAACCTACAATGCAAAATCATGCAGACACTAGGATCATGAACGCTCATCATTGGTGCATGCAACTTGCCATAAAAGTTACAGTTTTTTATGAGACTTAATAATTTTTTATATACATATACTCAAATATATAAAAATAAAATAAAAAAAACTCTGTATTGATTACTGCATTATTTAATGAAAAAAATTCCCGAAAATAGGCCATTCTTGCGCGCGACAAAGGTATGTAACCCCTTAAATCACGTATCAAACTAGGTTATTAAAGAATTAATTAAATGAAGTTGTTTTTTAAAAATACAATCTTTGCCATATTCTTCAAAAAGAATTTGACAAGATGGATAAAAGTGAAAACTATCTTTTTCTAAATGATTTTTGAATAATAGTAATTTTCTACGAAATGAGTCGATATGACTAACTAAGTCTGATATCGTTTGGTTGGCCTTTTGCAGCTTCAAATTTAAATTATTTAAATGGGAAGTTAAATCTGTAATAACAGCTAATTCAGAAAGAAAATCTAGGTCTTCGAAAAAGGATTTAAATTCGTCATAATTTACAGACATTTCTTGCAAGAAAAGGAAGATTTCCTTTCTTATTGCAAAGAATTTCTCTAGACATTTCCCTGCGCTAACCCATCGAACTTTGGAATGTAAAGGTAAATCTGTATAAATTGCATTATGCTCTTCGAGAAAGGATTGGAACTTTCTGTGATTCAGAAATTTGTGTCCGCCTTTTATTGCATTAATAATTTTAGTAACTATCTGCATGGCGGTACACAATTTAATTGCTTCCCCACATAATGCTTCTTGGTGAATTATACAATGAATAAGGGGGAATTTTAAATTTCGCTGCTTTATTTGGCCGAAGAATCCAATTTTCGAACCTATCATTGCTTTCGCGCCATCAGTTACGATAGCCGAACATTTAGAAAAATCGGTATTAAATTTTTCTAAGGTTTGTTCAACGGCTCTAAGAATATCTATCCCGGTTGTTATGCCATGTAATGGTACGAAATTTAAAAGCTCCTCGACACATGAAAAATCGTTTTGTACGATTCGAGCAAAAATATTCAACTGGCTCACATGTTGATTATCGGTGCTTTCATCTAGGCACAACGAAAAATACGAGCACGTTGCTAATAAATATTTCAATTTTTCTTCTATGGAAGAAGCGATGTGAGTAACTCTTGCTGCTACTGTTTTTTTATTTAACGGTATACTAGCAGCTTCTGCAAGAGTTAAAGAATTTCCAAATGATTTTACAGCTTCTATGAGGCATTCCTTTACAAATTCACCTTCAGTAAACGGCTTAGAATGTTTAGCGATTAAATGTGAAATAGCATATGATGCAGTGACTGCTTTTTCGGAAGATGCAGCATTATTATCGACTTCAAAATTTGTACTATCTCTATAACCTTCTTCATATACTAATTTTAAACTATTTATTAAATTAATCTTTTCATCACAGTTATATTTTGCATATTCATTGAAATGTTTATTTCTATAATGTCTTTCGATCAAAAATTTTTTAACATGAGAAGGTTTATAACCACATAAAAGGCAAACTGTTCTATTACGAATAAATGCGAAAAAATTATTCTCCCATTTCTTGTCATAATGTTGCACATACCTCTGTCCATCAGCCATCCTTCACGTTTGATGAAGAGATTAATGTGGAAGAAAGTTAAGTATGCACAGGAAACACTAAGAAATCTCTCTGCACTTTAAAACTCTGTATTTAAAGGCACTTTGCACGAGACACTTTGCACGAGACGTTTAACAAGGAAGTGGCAATCGTTAGGTTAAGAAACAAAAGAAGACTGAAAACAATCTACGATCGCGCGGAATAACGGGTGGCGCAAATAAACGATTTATCATTTTCTTGTAAAACGTCTCATTTTTAAATACGGAGAGATTTCTTAGTGTTTCCTATGCATACATAACTTTCTTCCACATTAATCTTTTCATCAAACGTGAAGGATGACTGATGAACAGAGGTGTGTGCAACATTATGATAAGAAATAGGAAAGTAATTTTTTCGCATTTATTCGTAATAGAACAGTTTGCCTTTTATGTGGTGTCGTAACTCGAAATCGAATAACGTAATTACGACCTATAAAAGTAAAAAAGGAGCACAGTGCAAATTCAGCACTTCGTAAGCTGTTGCGCGCGCTCCCAAAACCGCGATTAAATGCAAGATATGCAATTCGTTGCAATATGCAATTAAGACATCGCGACCTAGTACCGAAAAATCACCTACTTTCGGACCATAAAAAGAGAGATAACGAGTACCTCGGGGCCGTATTCCGAAACTAAGTCCTTGATCTGTTATGAAAACTTTCGGTATATATCTGCTAATAAATATTTCAATTTTTCTTCTATGGAAGAAGCGATGTGAGTAACTCTTGCTGCTACTGTTTTTTTATTTAACGGTATACTAGCAACTTCTGCAAGAGTTAAAGAATTTCCAAATAATTTTCCAGCTTCTCCCTGCCGAAAATGATCGATTAAAACCGATTAAAACATAATCCGTTTTAATCGGTTTAAATCGGTTCAATCCGCGCCCGGATTAACAAGTAATCGATTTTAAATCCGAACGAACTATAATCGGTTTTAATAACGCTTTCGCGGATTATTTCCGATCTGAAATCATTACGTTCTAATCCATATTGGGTAAATATAGCGAATAGGGGACCCAGCCCCAATGACCTTGACCTTGACATATGTTGTCAAGGACATAATTCTGAGTAACTTTTTCTTCTAATTTAATCGTCGCTCGTTGCTTATTAAAAAGTTATTAACAAAAAAAGTTTGAAATATACCAAAGTACATGCACGGACAGGAAGCACGCGACATAAAGAAAAATTTTCCTTATTCTAACGCACGTTACGTAGGACTTGCAGGACTTCTACACTTACTTTATTCTTGGCAGCGCATACGTACATTAAAGAGCATCGATATTTTCTTGACGAATGTAATATTTTGAGCATTTTTACGAAATTTTTTAGTAGTCCTGTAATTATGGTTGATTATCCGCCAAACGAAATAGTCGACATGATTCGTATTTTGGGTGAGGCTGGAAGTAATTGCAGTGCAACTGAAAAGCTGTATACTGAAAGGTATCCTAACAGACGTCATCCGTGTAGAAAGACCATAAGAAAACTCACGGAAAGAGCACAGCAGGGCAGTTTAAAAAGGATACGACAAAAATCGGGGCCAAATGCGGCAAATTCATTGGTTGTCTTGGGTGCCGCTGTATTGAATCCCTAAATTTCCACCAGACAAATCGAGAGACAACACGGCATATCAAAATCGACAGCAAATCGTATACTTAAAATAAACAAATTCCATCCCTACCATATCCATCTAACCCAGCAATTAAAACAGAGGGATTTCGAGCGACGCTTCAATTTTGTAACTGGGCCTTGAATCAAATTCGAAGAAACCCACATTTTATCGCAGAGATGCTCTTTCCTGATGAAGCCACGTTCGGTAACAGAGGGAGCGTTAATAGACATAATAATCATTATTACTCTGATCAAAATCCTCATTGGCAAAGGAGCCAAGAATTTCAAAGACAATGGTCTATTAACGTTTGGGCAGGTATTCTTGGAAATGACATCATAGGTCCATACTTTTTTGAACAGAATCTAAACGCGAAAAACTATTTAGCATTTCTTCAGAATGATCTGCCCAACCTTTTGAGACATGTCAATAATGACTTGCTCAACCGAATGTGGTTTCAGCACGAATAATAGATTTAATATTAGATGGATTGGAATGGGTAGTTGGACTCATGAATGGCCACCAAGATCACCTGACTTACCTCTTCTCGATTTTTACTTTTGGGGATACGTAAAACAAAAAGTTTATGCGGAAGAGCCTACAACAGTGGAAAACATGAAGGAGCGTATTCGAGTGGCATGTACGAATATAAATGCAGATGTCCTTCAAAAAGTGCGGAATTATTTTCGCCGTAGGTTGGACATTTGTATCCAAGTAAATGGCGGTCTTTTCGAACACCTACAATAATTGTATATGCCCCAATCTTGCCTTGACCGGCCGGATCGTGCTTTTGATCTTGCCTTGATCGGCCGGACCTTGCTTTTGATCTTGCCTTGACCGGCCGGATCGTGCTTTTGATCTTGCCTTGACCGGCCGGATCGTACTTTTGATCTTGCCTTATAATTTAAAAAGTACTTAACGAAAAGGTACTTAATTATAGGGTTTTGAAAAGCTCTCGATGTAAGCTAGAAGAATATGTAATAAAAAGTAGGTAGTTCCATTTAAGAAATTAAAGATGACCTTCACGTGACCTTCAAGCAACTATTCAAGGTCAAACTAATGGCACCATCTTATGTCCTCTTTGAAATCATACAACTTTTGTCTGAAACATTTTTTTCTACAATCAAAAATAAAAAAGTTATTTGGGGTGGGACATTAAAATGGGACACCCTGTATATGTACATGAACGGATTATTCTTCTTTAATGGAATAGGTCTACTAAGGAAACCACTTTAAAAAAACGCATTAACAATAGTACCTCATGGGTGATGTGGAAATCTATTGTCTCGCAATTATAATTATATTATAATTATATTTTGATAAATCCCCACTGTTTAAACTAAGACGGCCGTTGATCCAGCCACCTAAGGCAAGATTGGCCGTCGATCCAGCATTCTTTGAGAATATTTCTGAAATGGCAAAGAGGAGCAAAGTTTATTTGTATACAAAGTTTATGTAACGATGCTATAAACTAAATATAAAGACAATACATATACAAAGTAAGCAATGTTCATTTTATCAATCTCGATGGAGAATTAGGTCTATTTCAATTTTTATTAGATATAAAACAATGAACAAAAAATCATTTAAAAAAAAATATCATTAGATTTCTTATTAATTTCTGAATCGCACTTAAAATTTCATTTTTTGGACCTTTTTATCTGCAAATACATCGATAATACTGTGGAGAGTATTTCTCAAATAGTTTGCTTCTTCATGTTTAATGGAAAGAATGCTTAAAGCGCTTAAACGATTTTGATTCATAACGCTCCGTAGATAATTTTTTATTAATTTCAATTTTGAGAAAGGTCGTTCAGCAGTTGCAACAGTCACAGGTATAGTTAAAAAAATTATTAGAACTGTACAAACATCGGGAAAACTCATCGAAAGTGCAAAATTTTCAACTATCAGTAGGTTTGCCAATTCTTTTATTGTAGTCAATTTTGTGATACTACTTTTGATCGCATGGATATTAATTGCGTTAAAAAACTATCACTGATGTCTTCGTTATATTTATTAACTATTCTTTGAGCCCGTTCATAAAGTTGGTCGTCTGATAGCTTAATTAATTCTTGCGGTTGGATTGCTTGAAAAACTGTATTAACATACTTTAAGCTTTGAAATCGCTCGTGCAACTTATTAATAACAATATCCAACCATCCGTAGAATACATTTGCTCGGAAACGAGATTCGCCGTTAGTGAGTCTTTCATTCTCACATAGTTCATCGAAGTGAAGTTTTGTTTTCTTTATACGTTTATTATCAAATACGATTTCCACTTTCCAAATGGAACTCATTTCCGCAGCATTTTTTTGCATCTTCATAGTGATCCCGAAAGTTTGTCAGTTCTTTATAAGCTTCTTTTATAAGACTGTAGGCTTGAGAAAGGTCTAAATCAGTTTTTTGTAAACTAGTTGAAACAGAATTGGTAGTTATTAGGATTTTTGAATGCAGTACAACGTGGAATACAAATTCAAACGTTTCTAATTCTTTCTTTAGTAGATAGGCCTCTTCTCGTTCAGATGATAATGTACTTATTAGCATAATTTTTGCCAATGCTTGCATGATATGTAGATATCTAAATCTGATTGCAAGCAATGAATCATTCCTTGATGACCAAAGGCGTTTTAGTTTTAAATTAGATTTTTTTTCATTCGAATCAAAGAAAGTTGATAAAAGGGCCTATCGCTTAATGCTATTACCAAAGAAAGTATAAATTCGTTCAACCGTCTTGAAAAAACGAGTAAATTCTGGTATCCCATTCATTGCGTTATTGAAGACAAGATTTAAATTATGGGCACAACAATGAACATACAGCGCATTCTCTTGTTTGGCAAAGATTTGTTTTTGCACACCAGAATAAGCACCGCTCATTACCGCTGCTCCATCATATCCCTGGCCTCGACATTTCAATAAATCTAAGCCGAGACTTTTGATACTGTCAATAATTTTTTGTACCAATCCGTCAGCCGTTTGATCATCAATTTTCGTAAAACCAAGAAAGGATCATTTAATTTTAATTTCAGTAGGCTTATCATTTTCGTCTTTCTCAATTTTTACGTACCGAAATACTTTACTCATTTGATCAACTTTTGAAATATCTTGCGTTGTATCTGTTACGTCCTGGCGATTCCACGATTCCTTCCTTCCGCGAAGTGTCGGCAACGATCGTCGATTGGTGACACAAACAAACCGCTCAGTAAACAGACCAACGTAAAAGATCGATGATAAAAACATGCCGGTCTCCACAAGATAAAATAAATTTTTCTAACGAAATACCCAACAAACACAGCTGCATCTATAATAATAAAATTTTCCAACAAATATTCAATAAACATAGCTGCACCAATAGCAATACAATTATCATAGAAGAATAGGATCTTTTTTCTAATCTGAACATGTGCAAGGAATCCTTGAACGAATATCGAACTCACCAATGGACGATCACTACGAGTAAAACGTGAAAAGTAGGAGAAACACCCCGCCTAACGAAGACACTGGCACATTTTTAATTTACTAAGATTGAAAAATTCCCACTTCTGCGCAAATTCAATTCGTCGAAGTTTTGGAAGATTCCCACTCTTAGAATTAGAATACGCCCCAAAAAGAAAATTATAAAAAGAGAACTCGCGAACACATCACTCTCTATCATTTTGCAACTTTCAACCCAAGTACTTTTGCTCCGTGTTGTGACTCGCGAGTTAGTTGGGAAAACCAGTGTCTTCCACCGGCGTCTCACCACCATTTGCATTCATCAACCGAAGGTCCGAACGCACCACGAGACTAGTCTTTCATCATTATCGAACCAACAGCAAAAAGTAAGCTTTAACTATTCAATTATTACGTATATACCCGACTGAAATATTATTATTTACACTGGTTTCGTAGTGAGAACCAGATCGGGAAAAATATATATATATCGGCCCATGAACGTAGTCCATCGCAGGACTCGGAAGGCGTTAACGCGACCATTCGCGATTCTCATCGTCAAATTAAAAAGATTTAGGAGTAAGGCTGACTCACATCACCCAAACTCACAAGCCAGCACAGTCACAACCTCCCCCCTTTCCCCTTACTATTTCTCTCCCAGCTACTCCCCAGTTTATTCCCCCGAACCGCCTTCTTCCCCGAGATCATTCTCTTCATTATCCACAGTCCTTTTGCACAATTCACCCCCATCTTCCTTGCAGTGTTCAGAAGCAGAATTCCTAAAAGCCATAGACGAGTTCAATTTCGGAATTCTCGTGATCTTTGATTTTATCACCCAACCTTTTCCAAGCCCATACTCCATTTACCCAAGCAGGGTTGAAATGTGGGTTATTTCTTTTAGCAAACAGCCAGCATGGTTCACAGTATGCACAGTCCAGTATTTTCGAATAGCAAATCCAACTTTGTGGTATTGTAACTCCGACTTTGTTCGTTGTTGTATAGTAATAAGCTGAGAAGCGACTTTGTGTTTTGCTATTCAGGGGATAAGGTCCCGGTGGACGGCAAGATCCAGATGAAACAATGAATTTTTTAATATCTGCTGACAGTACACGTATATACTTAAAATGACCTTTGTCAGTTAAATAAGTTTATTTTGTTATGTTAGCAATCGTATGTACGTCAGTATTTCTTCCTTGCGATTCATCAGTTATAACTTTTTCTTTTTCTCTTTCG
Organism: Formica exsecta; assembly: GCF_003651465.1. Taxonomy (NCBI): domain Eukaryota; kingdom Metazoa; phylum Arthropoda; class Insecta; order Hymenoptera; family Formicidae; genus Formica; species Formica exsecta. Next base: position 19,905 of record NW_021851824.1, read on the forward strand.
GCAGACTCAATCGCCTTACCCATTTCGCATACGTCTGTTCGATCTACTGTTTGCTCAAATGATGCATTACCAATTTGTTCATTTTTATCATATTTTGCTCGAAAGTACTAATATTTTCCTTCGTATTATCGCAAGTTTCAGAGTATTGCCTGGTACTTTTTTGACTTACGCACTTTGGCGATGAATCTAAGATGATATTTTTCTTAATTTTTTGCAATTTTCATTTGCCTGAGCTTTATTTTTTCTTTTCTGAGCACCGCTCAGATAAACCCGTTTATTGGAGCTCATGTTTTTCAAAACTAAAATTTGCGCTAGCACACGTACATTACGTCTATCGTAGTAATCGTAGTTGTGGCGTATTGTATTGTAAGGCGGAGAAAACATGTACGTAATACGTAAGCGCTTACGTCTCGTTCTCTGCTATTAGCTTACGGCTGGCGCAGGTCCATCCCCACCACCTAGTAACAGCGTGCTGTTCCGACTGCAATCTGGCAGTTCTGAGCGCGGGCCGCATCGCCTAGCGGTAGCGGCGCGTGCTACGGAAGCGACTGTGTGTACACGCTCCACTATATTCATTTCGAATAGCATGTTAACAGCCTTGGATATTTAGGGGCCCCTTTCAAGCTGCGGCCCCCGAGACGTGCCCGGGCTTCCCGGGTGGTAGTTACGCCACTGGTCGCGCTCCTTAGTTACGCGTATCTGGCGACTCGTTGCTAACGCGCGAGCGAGAAGTGAGGGGCAATAGGCGTGAGCCACGGAATCGGGCCGAAATGTGCAAGTAAATCCCAGCACTGATTTAGGTTATCAATGTGAAATCAAATTGAGTTAGTTCAGGTCAGCTAAAATTTTTACCAAATGAGAAAAATTTTAGAGAGCATTGTAAAAATTTTCTTTAGAAATTGTATTTAGAAATAAAACAAAAAGTACTTGATAATATAAAAATTTTAGAGAAAATCTCATTTTTTTTCTGTAGATAATATGTTAAAACACCAAAAACCTTCAATAACTTCTCTTTGTCAAGAATTTAATACAGACAAATCTCGAATTATTAATATTATAACTCAGTATGAAAAGATACACTTTATCAAATGGCAAAATGTAAATAATACATACAATAAAGTTTTAGCATAAAGTTTCAAATTACTGAAATGCTATTGGAGAAAATCCATTTAAGGATATTTGTGATGTAGCTGTCATTTTTAATTTTACCATTTTCTAATGCCAAAGTTGAAAGAATTTTCAGCCAGTTAAATATCATAAAAAATAAAACTCGTAATAAATTAAGTTTGGAAATGGTTAACTTTATTTTGACAATACGTTATGGCTTAAAAAGAAATAACAAATGTTGTTACAATTACTGTCTTGATGAGAAAACATTAAATATTATAAGAACAAATAAGATTTATGTATAAAAATATGAAAATTTTCATTGATATATCTTTTCTATAATCTTGAATAGTTCTTTATTTAAACATATTGTGTATTCAAATTATAGTTAGATAGATTCTTTTTATAGAATAAGATTTTTTATTTTATTAAATTTTGTTTTATTAAAAATTGAATAATAATTGGGTGCTGAAAAAGTTCTATTTTGTATCAAGAATATCTTTATATCTTCTAATTGTATATGAATAAAGATTCTTCTTTACAAAACTAAATGTGTGTATTTAATTTTCATTTATTTTATATTTAGCTTATTTCTGAAATTTTTTAGTGAGTCATATAGCGGAATTCTAAATTTATAGTTGGCAATATTGGTGTATATATATACTATGTATGTACTAACATAATACATATTTAATATGTAATGTATACATAATGGGACAAGAGCGGAACACAAGCCTTTTTTAGAAATATACAGGGTGTCCCATTTTAATGTCCCACCCCAAATAACTTTTTGTGGAGATTTTAACCGGCGCTCGTTGTTTATTAAAAAATTAATAATAAAATAAGTTTAATGAATAGAACACAATTTTCTGACACCATGTGCATTTAAGGAAGAATATATTTGGTAGAACAATTTAATGTTATGTGTGTATTATAAAATGAAAACATGGGCGGGAGAGAGGCGAAGCCTGTGGCAGTTTAGACTTGCTGACCGACTAACAGCTTCAGTTATTCTTTTAACTGTTTGACTGACTGTTTCTAATATTCACTTAGCTGTATGACTGACTCACCGAATTATAGCGACAATTCGTGTAACGTAACTGGTGATTTCTTATTAGCAACTGACTTTCCGACTGTTTCAATAGGTCTCTTTTATATCTGAATTTATGGGTACTGGTTCCGCCGCAATGCTCGGACATGACTATTTTTGGAACCAGTTCAAAGTTCAAATATGATACAAGCAAAGAAGTTCAAAATCGAATTTTCTTTGGTTGTACTTTTATGCATCCTTTTATATTTATACCTAATTTTAGCAAGCAAATTCGCTATGGATCGCGCAAAAATTACTTTATTAAAATGTATAGCTTCTTAGGCTATAACACCTCCGTGGTTTGAGACTGCATGCAATCGCTTGGAAAGCTGAGGAAGCAAAATCAAATCAACCTAGACTGTGTTCCTTGACACCAGGCATAGCAGGCAACGAAAAGGCGGATAGACTCATCAAACTGGGATCCGAAATGGACCTAGGCGACTCAATTGTGGGCTTCCTTTTTATCAGGAACATCATCAAGGATTACCTATTAGAGCTGCTATCTTTACCTCAAGCCACCAGCGGGAAGTTACAGAGGAACGTTTTTGATCTGGATGACATAGGGAGCTGCCCTAGTACTACCTGCCTCTCTTACTACTACTACTATTACTAAAATCACAATTCGATATAATTGAAATACCATCTTAAGAGCTTTAATTCAAAAAGAAAAATATTTGAATTATTAAATATTTACAAATATATATAATTAATAATAGGCAGAAAAGGTTTTGTTTAATTTATTAATAAAATAGAAATTTTATTTGAGAAAAGAAAAAAATTCAACGAAGACTTGCAGCATCTAGGGTTATGATTCTAAGGCACTTATGGTACAGACGATCTTGAGACTGAAAATCACGCACCTTAGTTACGTACATCTGGCAAGTCATTGTTAAAATAAATTGCAAAATCAATTACGAGAAAAATTACATAAATTACGAAATTGACTTAAAAATTGCAACTAAATCTTAATTCTGATTAAAATGTAAATATATAAAAACTATACAAACAATTCTTTATTATTTTTTCTCTCTTAGTTTTTCATTGATATCCACCAGTTCGTTGTCATCACTCTGCTCCTCGTTGCTAATGTCTTCTTCGTCTTCGTTCTCTTCTGAAGAATCGAACCATGTTTGCGACGATAAATCGTCTAATCTCAAAATTTTCCATTCATCCAATTTTCGGCAATCTGTATAACACACACATATCCATATACATATACAAGATGTTTTATTTTTTATCTTAACAAATATTTCAAAATATTCCCAAAAAATGCTACTTTAAAAAATGTTTTAAATAAAAGTTGTAAGGTTTTGAAGCGGATGTAAAATAGAGATCTTAGTCTGACCTTGGGTGAAGCTCAGAAAATCAGGTCGTCAAAATAAATTTTAGTTTTTTAAATAAGAATTCCTATTTTTAAGTTAATAAAGATCAGGTAAAAATTTTTTCTCTTTTGACATTTTTCTCTATAACTCGTAATTTTCGAGATTGTTTATTTTAAATCACAATATCCAAATTTTAATTTTATTCTTTTCTTAGCACTACTTGTGTCACGTGAGTTCTCTTGCCTTTCATATTCAATGTGCTTGATTAATGTGAGTCCACTTGTCTTTCACACCATTCAAATTATCACATTTGGAAACCATCAGACAAAAGTGGTTTCAATACGATGATGGCCCAACATACAGTTCTCGTATTTATATATGAAAATATTTGAACCAAAAATATTTTGTGTGTGTGTGTGTGTGTGAATGTTGTATAAAAACAATTTAATATCTTTCAAATTCACTTTGTGATTCTTTTTTATGGGGGACATTAAGAGGATTGTTTTTATGGAGCCAATAAATCCGGTTGATATGAGAAATTGTATAACTCCAAGCTTCTTGTAGGTATTTTCGAAGAAGTGAAGGATTATGATTTCGTTGCATCTCCAAATGTACGTTGATGTGAATAGTGGTACTTTAGAAGAAATGTTATAAGATATTAAGTGACAAGATGAAAGAGAACTCGCGTTAATTAAACATCCCCAACATGAGAGGTAAGAAGACTCAGGTAAGTGAAACGTAAGAAGTAAGAGGATTCACAGAGTTTAAAGTAAGCATCTCAACAGGGTTTTAAAACACTGCGTCCACGTCATTGATATTGAGTAGTTCTAAGAAAAGTATAAAATTATAAGTTAATTATTATAATTTAAAATAAAATATTCCGGAAACTAGAAAAAAATGTTAAAGAGGAAAAATGTTTACTTAATCTTAATTAATCTTAACATTTTGCCGACCGATCGAATAGATCTACCCATTTCATGAGTCACTGAACGATCAATTGGATAGATCTACTCTCTTGCGCTATACTGCTGTAAGCACTCAATGTAAGTATGTTAAACATCAATAACGCTATAACTGGACATCTAAAACAAAAGATAATTAACTAAACAAAAAGATACTGACAGACATGTTTGAAGAGTTCATTTATCTAAAATACGTAGGGTCGGTAATCTAACAATAAATCAGTAGTATATTATGAACCATTGCAATATTTCGTAAACGCAACGTTGCCAGATTGTGCTGTTGTCATGCAACGACTCGCATTTGAACCCCTCCTCGGCTCCCCAATCGGCCGGCAGATCGCGCGAAGGACAGCCGTGTGAGGCCATATTTTGTGAATTTTGGGTGACTAAGTTTTTTTTCGTAAGTTTTACGCATTTTTCATGTTTTTGTTGTTATATCTATCATTTTTTCGTTATTCTATAGTTTTGTGTGTATATTTGGTTTTATAATACTGCAAGCAACTTTTTTCTATTGCATTATTTTACCGTATTATTTTGGAGGTTATCGTAAAAAAGGTTATATGGTCTACAATGAACCATTTTGATATGGTGAACAATGAACCATGGTTCATTGTTAACAACAGCTTATTTATTTATTTTTTTTTTAAATGGTGGACTTTTTACCACCTTTGCAAGCTGGACCATGAAATAATAAACGAAAACCGAGAAAACTAGGAAAAAGCATGATTGCTACGGACACTCCTGAAAAAAAACGAGATAGCTGAAGAAAGAATGAAAACATTAGAACGTAAATCCAAGGCGAAATAAATAAAACAAGTTTTGGCAGACAAAGAATCTAACATTAATAAAAGGAAGAAAACCAAGAAGATAGAAACTGATTCAGAATCAAGTGAAAATGATAATGTTGTCCTAAATTTCAGTTCTTCTGATTTAGAATGGTTTAAAGAAGATCAAAAGACATGGTAGTGTTTCGCGCCAATTTCATGCGAAGCGACAGATCGCGCGAAGGACAGCTGTGTGAGGCCATATTTTGTGAATTTTGGGTGACTAAGTTTTTTTTCGTAAGTTTTACGCATTTTTCATGTTTTTGTTGTTATATCTATCATTTTTTCGTTATTCTATAGTTTTGTGTGTATATTTGGTTTTATAATACTGCAAGCAACTTTTTTCTATTGCATTATTTTACCGTATTATTTTGGAGGTTATCGTAAAAAAGGTTATATGGTCTACAATGAACCATTTTGATATGGTGAACAATGAACCATGGTTCATTGTTAACAACAGCTTATTTATTTATTTTTTTTTTAAATGGTGCGGTCTAAAGCAACATCTAGAAAGAAGGGTAATCATTCTGCAGATACTATACTCAAAGCTATGACGTTGGATAAACAAGGAATATTCAGAGAGTATTCAGAAGGCGGCCAAAGAATGTAAATTAGCATATCTCACTGCGCCGTTACATAGCTAAGAATATAAATATTAATACTGAAGAATTGCAAAATAAGACTGATATCTAATTATGACATTAATAAAATATTTATAACAGAGCAAGAAGAAGCGCTGAAAGCATATATAAAAGAATGCGCTTTAAATTTTTATGGTCTAGCTTTCAAAAACTGCCGTCGTATGGTTTATCAGCAACTATTAATAATATTAAGGTCCCCGACAATTAGAAACGAGAAAAAATAGCAGGATATGAGTGGCTATGCGCTTTCAAATTAAGACATCCTGATTTATCCTTAAAGAAACCTGAAACTTAAAAAACTGTCAGGTTTTTTTTTTATAATCTTAAATGAGCTATGAATATCCTTTTTTCGGTAATGGCTGTTCGTATAATGGCTGCATTTATAATCTAGATAAGACGGCAACTATTACAGTCCAGTGTCCCCAGAAAGTTCTTGCCCCAAAAGGAGTTCGTAACATCGGGAAAGTGACTAGTGGTGAAAATGGGATGCCACTACATATAGGGTAACTACATGCTGTATTATCAATGGTTTAGGACAGGCCTTATCACTAGTGTTAATATTTCCCAGAAAAAATTACAAGGATTACATGCTCACAAGTGCTCCTCCAAGTTCACTTGTCTGGCCAACCCTTCTCGTTGGATGAATTCTGAGTTGTTTGTTGAAGTAATAAAACATTTTAGAAAACATACTTCAGAAAATCCAGCATTGCTAATCATGGATAATTACGAGTCGCACCTATCAATTGAGACATTAAATCTGGCAAAAAAATCTGGAATAATAATAGTGATCCTATACCTTCATACGACTGCTAAGCTTCAGCCTTTAGATGTCGGTTTGCTAGCGCCATTCAAGATTTTTTATAATGCAACTGTAGAATCATGGTTTTTAAGAAATACTGGTAAACTTTTAACTATTTACAACGTGGCAGAGTGTGTCGGAACGGTTTATGTGAAATCAATGACACCAGTAAACATAATTCAAGCTTTTAAGAAATGCGAAATATTTCCATTCGAATCAGATATTTTCATTAAAGTTGATTTTTTATTAAGCACTGTCACTGACAGACCTGAATCTGAAGTTTTGGATTCAACAGCAGGCATCAACATTGACTTGAATTCCAGTGAAATAGCCGATGATATCGATAATTCAAATCCACAATCAGGTTGTTCTGGAATTAATAGAAATTTCACATCTCTGAAAGACTTTTTACCACCTTTGCAAGCTGGACCATGAAATAATAAACGAAAACCGAGAAAACTAGGAAAAAGCATGATTGCTACGGACACTCCTGAAAAAAAACGAGATAGCTGAAGAAAGAATGAAAACATTAGAACGTAAATCCAAGGCGAAATAAATAAAACAAGTTTTGGCAGACAAAGAATCTAACATTAATAAAAGGAAGAAAACCAAGAAGATAGAAACTGATTCAGAATCAAGTGAAAATGATAATGTTGTCCTAAATTTCAGTTCTTCTGATTTAGAATGGTTTAAAGAAGATCAAAAGACATGGTAGTGTTTCGCGCCAATTTCATGCGAAGCAGCGAGGCACTCCGGGTATCTATACGCAAGTCGGCCAGTTGCGAGTACCTTAGATTGTCGGACCTCAATAACGGCTGAACCGATCATATTTTTAATAGGCTTAATTGATAGCTTAGATTTGAATTATATCATGAAAGTGTCTTTATTTTTTTTCTACATGTATCGTGAACGGAAGTAATATGATGCAAAGTCGAAATGTATAACATTTTTATTAAGATACATTTCCGTCATCGCCGCTCAAGTCCCCAATGCGCATGTACGAAAAGTTGTATGGTTAGAGCATTCGCCATAAGATTACGTTAACGGCGCTTCGTGATGTTACTGCTCGCATCCGTACCAGCTTTTGACAAGTATAGGTTAATAAAATAACTTTGCAATGCGAGAGTGCATTATTTTATCATAAAAATAGTAGAGATACTTAGAAGAGTATCGCGGAATAGTGCAAGGAAGAATATCAAGAGACACGGTAGTATCTTGTGCCAAGTCACGCGAAACAAAAATCGCGCGCCACGCATCGTATAAGAGTATCGCAGAATAATGCAACAAGAAGAAAAATGATAAAATGATTAAGGTAAAATGATAAGAAATTATTCAGTTATAAATTATAAGAATATAATTCGGAATAGTGCAAGGAAGAGAAGTGATTTATTCTAATCGATGTCATTTTGGACAAAATTAGATTATATTATGATTATCGAGGACAAATTGATAAGAATTTATTTTGTAAATTAATTTTATTTTTTTTAGAATATGAATTGGATGAATCAGGAAATGAATATAATGAATCTGATATCTCCTCTGAGAATAACATGAATTTAGCTAACAAATTAGTGCAATCGGACTTTAATATTTTAATAGTATAAATATTCTTTTTCATTAAACTGTCGTAACCCGACCAATTTCTTAATATAAAAACATAAAACAAGTAAAGTAGAACAGAAAAGATTAAGAAAGAGCTGAATAAAGCAAAGCATTAGAATCAGGG
>NW_021851824.1:28381-32790 GCF_003651465.1 Formica exsecta
GCTGAATAAAGCAAAGCATTAGAAGCAGGTAAAGAGCCCAAAGAAAAGTAATTAAGAAAGAATAAAAGATTAATAAAAAAAAAATAAAAGTAAGAGACGTGTCTAAAGAGAAGGAAGTCACGGTCAAGTTCTCGGAAGCTGAGTAAGCAGCTGACGAGACAGACTGACAAGCGGAGCATGAGACATGCTCCGATCAGGGCCACCATACTCCTCCCTAATTAATTAAGATATATAATAAGCGCGAGACGCATTGACGCTTGCTCGCTCGCTCAGTAATACAATCGCACAGTATCGAAGTACAGCACGTATCGCGCCCGACCATTATAATCGCGAACAAGTGAAAAGTGTACAAAATCTTGCAAAATATACTAATTTCTACCTAACGTCCGGGAGTGTCTTATTTAAAGCGTGGATCCTAATCCTTTGGGCGTACAAATCCCAAAAAACCTCTTCCTTAGCGGCTAAAAGCACAACAAAACTTTTAATATTTTATATGCATTGCATTGTTTCCCAAATTATACAGTACAAGATTTAATTTCTTTTTAAGCATTGAGTTATTTTATATAATGTCTGTTTTTTTATGCAATGGAGTATTTTACATTAAAATTTGAAACAATTAATATATCTGTTTTTTTTTTCGACGCACTGTAATATTTTACATTAAAATATTTGTTTTTATTACGCACTAAAATATTTTACATTTTTTCTTATATTTTTTTGCGTTATATTTATTTTTCCTTTATTTTCATGTTTATATTCATATTATAATCATCCTGCTCTTCCATATCAGATATACTATCGCGTCTTAAGACTCCTGTTGCGAATCAGCTTCTTCATTGCTGTCTAATTTATTCTCACTTTGCTTTAATGTACTTTCAATCTCTTCAATTTCCATATTTTCTACAGAGCTTTTGTTGATTAAACTTTATAATGTTATGTTAATAAATCTATATTATTTATAGAACATATAATATAGTGTATAGAGTTAGAATAAAAATACTTTTTTGTTAAAATACTTTTAAAATACTTTAAAATACTTTTGTTAAAATACTTTACAATGTTATTGATCGATTCATTTGCGCTCTACATACCCAGTTAGCCAAGTCTATTCTAACAGATTTTGGCAAATGCCTACTACAAATTATTGTTTGCAAAAAGGCTACAAATTTGGTACAAAAGTTGTTATTACCGATTAAGCTGGCAGATTGACGGCAAAAACCGAGCAAACCTTGCTGACATATTATTTAAATTTATTTATATGTTTTAACACATTAATATGTGTTATTATATATTAATACTGTAACTCTAATTTTTGTTGTTGAAAATTGCCGTAGATCTGCTGGACATTTGGCGCTAATCTGTTGTCGGTCTGCGGTTGACAAACCTGCTCTCGATTTGTTGCGTCAATCTGCCGTCGCATTGCTAGTGACAGATCTGTTCTGGTGTTGTACCCAATTTGATATCAGGATGTGATTTCAACTTTTGGTTGCAATTGGGGAGCACTCGAAGACACAGTAGGCCCTAAATTTGGCAGCCTCGTTCCACAGGGAATTAAAACCGAGCAAAGCTCGCTGACATGACTGACAGACTGGCATCAGATTGTCGGCACAAACTGAGCAAGATCTGGCGTACGCAATCTAATGGCATATTGGCAGCAAAAATCAAGCAGAATATTACAAAGTATTACAAAATTCTGTTATTTGAAATAGTGTAGTTCAGTCGCTTACCGCTATGCGGCGTATTATTCATTATCTATACTCGTATTCAAGTTTTTGTCATGAGTATATATAAAGCCTACAAAATGTGACTAATAAAGTTTGAATAAGATTAGTACAGTCAATCCTGAAAAATAATCGTATATGAGAATTGTGACATTTCATTCTTCTTCAGGATAAGTTTCAAACTCACGTATGTATGCTCACACGCACATACACAAAGCGATTTTGTTCCTCAAGCGGCATTCACACCGCTCATGTACGATTATTCTTTTGTGTATACTCTTTTATAAAATTATAATTTTAAAAATTTATAATAAATGAGAAAGAGAGAGAGAGAAAGAGAGAGAGAGCGAGCAAGAAAGCATGAGAGGGAAAGGGGGAGGGAGGGAGGGGGAGAGGGAGAGAGAGAGAACGAATATATGTATATGTATAACCCACTACACCGCATTGACATACCTCTTTGTTTATATATTTAATATATAAACGCCAAATATATAAACAAAGACGCGTTGGTATGCGGCGTATACAACGCTACTATATTGTGTATGGAACGTCTCACTTTATTGTCGTTCATACAGTGACAGCGAGTAGGCAACAGGCAACAGCTCCATGTGTCGTCATAGTATGTATCTCGTTATACGCGATCGCGAAAATTATTACAAGATATCTGAAACTCGATCTCTATGACAATTAATAATTAACGATTCATAAGCGATTGCTATTTATCGAAGCAAATATTAATTTCGTGTGATTTATTCCCAGTCAGCCACATCTGTTCTAACAGAAATCTCACAAAGATAAAAAAATACGCCAAATCTAAAAAATAACTTATAAAAAATGTTTTCCTACAAAATAAAAAATAAAAACTAAATATGAAATCAATAGTTAACTAGCCAAGTACTTAGAACTAAACAATATGCTAAAATTCTTGTGTATTCTTTAATACATTCACATTGCAGTTATTGTGATATAACTAAATTGATAGATATTTGATGCACCCTGCAATAATATTATGATAAGAGAACATTAGAGTGTAGTTGAGGGAATTGAATGCAGATGTCGACATCGTTGTTATCGATTATACATCGTCGCGATGGTCACTAGACGGTTCTTCTGAGTTCCTTTGTATCGCAAGTTCTGAATAAGAGATTATTATACTGTATCAAGGCATATTTAGTATTTACCCTTTTTCCTTTATTATATTTCAATGGAAAACAGACAGAAAGTTATACTCTGCTAACATAAATTAAATATAATTCTAAATTAAATTTAGATCTAAATTAAATTTATTGTTTGTTGGTTTTAATATATACTTTAAAAGTTAGCAGAGCCAAGTTTTTTTAGTTAAAATTTTTTTATATTTTTTTATTTCTGTTGAACTTATTTTGAAAATCAGGTTTCTGTTAATAAAAATAAAATGCGTTTTAATTTTATGGAGAGAATTTGTATATAACATTTCTATAAATACAAGTTTGATTTTACGACAAATACTATTTCAAGTTACAAATCCTCACAAACTGAATTGCTTCTAACTGTAAGTACTTGGCTAGTTAACTATTGATTTTATATTTAGTTTTTATTTTCTATTTTGTAGGAAAAAATTTTTTATAAGTTATTTTTTAAATATGTACTTGTCTTTTTTTTTACCTTCGTAAGTCTTTTTTTAGTTTTTATGTATTTTGTGTTTTGTATTATTAGATATACTTTTTTGGTAAACATTGCGTTAAACGGAGCAACGAGATACGACTGTGCCCTTGACATATGTTGTCAAGGTCATCACCCTGAATAACACTCAAAAGGTTTTAACCATCGCTCATTGTTTATTAAAAAGTTATTAACAAAAAAATTTACTTGCTGTAATATTGGTTTAATATTATCGTTATTTTTCAAATTAAATATATTTAGCTAAATTTCCATTTCACCAAATTTTAGTTTTAAATCAGAAATAAGTTTGGATTAAGTTATATCTTCCGGAAGTGGACCCCCCCCCCCCCCCCGGGGGGGGGGCCGAACCCACTGTGTCGTGTGTCCACGCATATACTTTCTCATCTACACAAGAATTGTAGGGTGGACCTCGCTTCGCGTTGTAAAGTAATTGCTAAAAAATTACCTTTTTTTAAAACAAGTGTGTGAAAAAAGCGCCAAGTGCACGCGCACAAGCGCCTTTCACTATAAAAAAAAATTTTATACAAAATAATGTTATTTCAATTTATTGTGAAAAATTTTTACACAAAATAGTATTTTAATACAAAATAGTGTTTAATACATTTTAATACAAAAACACTGTCATATTCAAATTAAAAAACTGTTTTACAAAATAGTTGTTTTAATTTTCTACAAAAATAGTGATATAAAAATATTGCGCCAATTAATAAAAATTTGTTACAAAATTCATTTATTATTATTTCTAATATTAAAAATTGCAATGTGATCAAAATAGTGGAATATATCTAAGTGAAAAAATTTTCAATTAAAAAAACAAATTTAAGTATAAAATAATTTTTTAATTAGAGAAAAACTTGACGCTGCTAAACTGAATATATGCTAATCTAATTAACATATTATTTACATTTTGTATTTCTGCACCGCCAAGTTTTTCTCTAATTGAAAAGTTATTTTATATTTAAAATTGTTTTTTTTAATAAAAAATTGTTTTCACTTAAATATGTTCCACTATTTTAATCATATTGC
>NW_021851824.1:35255-36057 GCF_003651465.1 Formica exsecta
TGCTCATGCACTTGGCGCCTTTTTTTCACTTTTTTTAAAAAAAGGTGATTTTTTAGCAATTATATCATTTTTTTTACTGTGTGTTATATATTATCTTATTTCTGCAATCAGATTAAATGAATACATCTATTATATTTCTGAATTATAAAAGCAACTCTTTCATTTCTTTGATTGATACTATACGCTTGTGCTATACTATAAATTACCTAACTAATCTGTCTCGTAAATATATAGAATACACACATCATAACTTATATAATTTATATTATATTATAACTTATATTGTAATTTAAATATAAATTAAAAAGTGATAGATGTTATGTTTCTTTTTTTAAATATTTAAGATCTTAATTTTATTGATATGAAAATGATAGATGTAACGTTTCTTTTCTTAAAAATATTTAAGATTAGAATAAACCTTGCTAATTATATATAAAGTTATAATATGAGTTATAATATATAAATTATAATATAAGTTATGATGTATGTATTCTACATATCTACGAGACAGGCTAGTCAGATATACATAGCACAAGCGATTAGTGTAAAAATGATGTGTATGCTACATATCTACGAGACAGATTAAACAAATCAAGTACTTTTATAAAAGTGATAAACGTTTCGTTCTTTTTAAAAAAATTACTACAATTAAAATTAAAATATATTACTATATGCTTGGGCTATGCTATAAATTATCTGACTAATCTGTTTTGTATCCTGATTATATATCAAAAGCAAAAGATGTAAAAAAGAATGTAGTGTATTCAAATGTATTTGTCAAATGATTGTCATCATATAGTTA
>NW_021851825.1:0-225 GCF_003651465.1 Formica exsecta
TTTAAAATTAAATTAAATTAATTATCAAAATATTATTTATTTTATATATCCATTAAATTATTACAATAATGATATTATTCAAAGAAATGTTCAAAACAAAAATATTTTTTGCACCATGTACGTATACAACGTATACAAGGTATTTTACTATTTTACTATTTTATTATTTTAAAATTATAGTTGTTTAAAATTATAATTTTTAATATTATTCAAATATTACAAGAC
>NW_021851826.1:0-208 GCF_003651465.1 Formica exsecta
TCGCGAGCATGCTCGATGATCATCTTTCGCAACTTTCGGAGTGGGGAGTAGCGAGTTTCTCTTCATTAGTCTTCGACATGGACATTACCAAACATTCAGGTTACAAAGGTATCGAGCGTTTATCATACGTACTTTCACTCACAATATATATAATTTTTGCAAAAAGCTTTTGTGTATAATTTTCTTATTGTACCAATTCAAAAGAAAA
>NW_021851827.1:0-949 GCF_003651465.1 Formica exsecta
ATGCGATCTAGTATGCAAAATCGTACCGTGTGCCGCAGGCTTAAATTACATCCCAGCAAACACATATTATAACAGTTATATAACATTGGAATAAAAAATTAAAATAACAGCTGTTATATCCCCAGTAAGCAAAATGTTAGCAGTCTGCCAGCAGTTTGCGAGCAGATTCAAGCAGAATATTGCAGCAGATTGGCATCAACTGCATCCGCATTAAGCTTGTGTTCTGCCGGCAGAACCTGTCGACATAAGCTGACAGCAAATTGACGGCAGAAATCAAGCAGGATCTGCGCAACACAGTTAGATGCCAGATTGGCGGCAGAAACCGAGCAGGATCTGCGCAACGCAGTTTGATGTCAGATTAGTGGCAGAAATCGAGCAGGATCTATCGTCATAATTTAAATGGAATAGCGGGCATTTAAATGCTTCATTAATTTATATTGCCCGTTTCGCTTAAAAGATAATAAATGTATACAAAGATATACAATGTATATAATATATCTTTGTTTTATTGAGACAAAAAATGTTAAATTTTGGTCACAAAATGACCAGTTAGACATCCTAAATTAGGTCTCATAAGACTCGAAAATGACATGATCGTTATGCGACGCGCAATGCGCATTATCGCGTATTTGAGTTTTAGTCATGAGAATTATATAAAGCTTGCAAAGATTAATTAGCAGGAGATATAAAATGTAATTATTTCGATCAGTTCAATTTCTGATGCAATCCCACCATAGGGAAGTCAGATATTGAACTGATTGTTTAGAAATCGGGCAGATAAATGTGCGAAAAAGACAAAATCATCCGTTTATTGTTTATCTAACAAGGGGAAGGCACGGGTTGGGAATTTCAATTTGGGATCAGCCTTCGTGTGGTGGTAGTGTACCCTTAGGGTGTAAATAATTTAAAGTCATAGGGCGCACTATCCAGCCAATTCCGAGAAAAAGCG
>NW_021851828.1:0-209 GCF_003651465.1 Formica exsecta
TATATAGATACAATCGCACAGAAAATATAAAAAAATTATAGAAAATATATAATATTATAATTACAATTTACATATACAATTACAATTTATAGATGTAATTACAATTTATAGATACAATTTAATAATTGATGCTACCAGCATCTAATATTCTCAATATAAGAATCTGTAAAACTTTTATTTTATTATTACGATATATATTTGATAAAGAT
>NW_021851829.1:0-526 GCF_003651465.1 Formica exsecta
TATTAATATTTGATTGATTAATACGGTAGAATACTTTATATTATTAAAAAAATAATTCTTTTCTTCTTTTATTTTACTACATATACAGGGTGTCCCCAATTTAAATGGCAAAACTTTAGGAGCGTGTAGGGGACCGAAAAGCTAAGATAGAAAGTCCTTTAAAGGTTTACTCGTTTTTGCTCCATTTTGGAGAAAATCACAAAAAAAGAAACAAAACAAGTTTTCGTTTTTTTACTTATTTATTTACATTTTATTTATGTTATCATCTATTTAATGCAGATATTGTTCAAAATGTTGCCCTCTTGCAGCAATGCAAGCATTACATCTAGCACTGACCTCATTAAACAATGTAATGTAAAGGATAACATCAAGTGTTTACATATGTAAGGAACCTTGAAGCAGAAAGTTTATTCGGTGCCAATCAACTCAAGCAACTCAAGAGCAATGAGAGATTGAATTTTTGCGATTTTCTCTAAAATGGAGCAAAAACGAGCAAACCTCTAAAGGACTTCTTGTCTTAGTTTTT
>NW_021851829.1:19096-20261 GCF_003651465.1 Formica exsecta
TTACCACTTTATAGCATCTAGATTATTTTAGCGGCACCTTATCCAATTTTTCTCTTTTCAACAGGAAGGGTGGAAGAGGGTGGGCGACATATAGCGTACATCTCCCGGTTTTCCTCTAAGGGGGGCGATGGGGCGAAGTTGTATACCGCACAATATCTTTCGGTTTTCCGTAAGGGGGAGGGGAGGCTGGGGGACTTATGCCTAGACGCATCTCCAGTTTCGACGGTCGCCATTTTGGCGGATGCCGTCACGTTTGCTTTTCGTCAGACATCTTGCCCGCTTTCTCCCACGCACTATTTTTTGGCACGTTTTTCCATCCCACTTTAAATCGACGGAACCGACGGAACCAATCGTAGGACTGGGCACTATGGGGAGAACCAATCGGACCGTCAGGACCCCTAGCTTAGCGGTGGACTACTCTCCACAAATACTATGATTAACTTCTATTCTAATAAGTTTTCAGCTAGCCCAGCATACTAGGACCCTGTTTGGAGAGGTGGAGGACCCAGGTTCGAGCCCAAGCATGTTCACGCAACCGGAAAAAATAAAAAAATAAAAAAATTTAAAAGGAAATAAATTTAAAGGGTAAAAAATTTTTAAAAAATTTAAAAGGAAAAATTTAAAAAGAAAATTGTCTCGTAGACGTCCACGAGTCCCCTCCATTTTTTTTTCCACAGACACCTTTAGGGGGGGAGGGCCCCAGACAGTCACAGCAGGGGGTCGGCGCCAGTGCCCGAGGAGTGGGGGTTTGTTTTGACGCCCCATAGTGCCCACTATCTACTGAGCCCGAATTCCCAAATTCCTTCCGGCAAACGATCCTAACTACCGTGCCTCTCCGGAGGCATAACAACTCACAATTTTTCGGATGTTCTTTAATATATACTTTTTATATATAATTTTGTCCAAAATTCTGTCGTGAATTGTAAATCGTATAAAGTTACCTTGAAACTAACATTCTCAATATATAACTTTTCTTTACCTATGTTCTGTCCTTTAAATTCTTCTTTATTTTATATCTACCCTTTCTATCTATCTTCTGTTCTATCGACATTCTTTGGAAATATAAAAAAATGTTTTCTTTAATATTATATTAATATTATTATATATAATATATATTATCATATATAATTTTTATATCTAATGTAATATTAAAGAAAACATTTTC
>NW_021851830.1:0-546 GCF_003651465.1 Formica exsecta
TGCTCACTTACTTTTTTATTAAAAGAATTGTTTCTGAGTTGAAATTCTCCGGGTTGTCGATCCGCTGATTTTTGTGAATTAATGATGTTGCTAGTAGCTCAAGAGACGCTGTTGATTGTCGACGTCTGTTACTCGATGTTACACCAATCTCACGAGCAAAGCACAAGTAAGACTTGCAGAATAATATACAGCTTCAAGTTCTTCGGACTCTCTTTTTATAGTCTTTTCCGTGGGCGTATTCTAATTTTGGGAGTAACGATTCTCCAAAATTTTAACGAATTAGAGTTACGCAGAAATGGGGATCCACTAGCTTTAGAGAATTAAAAGTAGACGCCTAGTGACGTCATCGCAGGAGACAATAGAAAGTATCTTGAAAGATACGTGTGTACCTGAGGGCGATAGAGGTTTAGGACTCTATCCTGAGGGCGATAGAGGTTTAGGGCTCTATGACGTTACAACAATGAGAGGAGGAAAGAGAGAATGAAAAAAATTAAACAATATAAGTAAAAAAAAATCCTACATTTATTGATATTAATTTTACATAAA
>NW_021851831.1:0-215 GCF_003651465.1 Formica exsecta
TCGGAACGTGAAAGAATCACTATCCTCATGATGCGTGGATGGGGTTACAACGAGCGATCGTACGCTGCTGTCGCTCCATTATTTAATGAGACGTATCCGAATCGTCGAATTAATAAGTCCACTGTCTTAAAAACAATAGAACGTTTTAGAGAAACTGGTAGTGTAAAAAGTCGCCCTAAATCAGGGAGATCATCGTCTGCCACTAACGAAGAAAA
>NW_021851832.1:0-435 GCF_003651465.1 Formica exsecta
ATACGTACGTGAGAGTCTGAAACTTATTATTATGATGATAATGATAGAAAACGAAAAATGTCACAATTCTGGTATACGATTATCATTCCTCAGGATTGACTGTACCAATCTTATTCAAACTGGTCGCAATCGAAAGCTTGCATCCGGTTAAGTTATAAAGAAAAGTTACTCAGGGTCATGTCCTTGACAACATATGTCAAGGTCAAAGTCATCGGTGAGGTGTAATCTAATATGCATATTTACCTTTTCTTAAATGGAACCCCCCATTTTTTATTGCATATTCTTGTAGCTTATCTCGAAAGCTTTTCAAAACACTATAAAGAAGTATTTATTCATTTATATATACGCGATGCTACCGCGTCGCTTGATCTTAGATCGCAGATATTTAAATTGTATTACGAGACAACATTTAATAGTTTTCTTACTTTCTTACAT
>NW_021851832.1:9939-10091 GCF_003651465.1 Formica exsecta
AAATTTCAATCTACTTACTCGATAGGACCAAATATATTTTCTGCAGCAGATTCAAATATAACATTAACCTTATAATGTTATTATATCTTGACGTCGCGGACATTAACCTTATAACGTTATTATATCTTGATGTCGCGATGCACATACACATT
>NW_021851833.1:0-400 GCF_003651465.1 Formica exsecta
TTTCATAACACATCAAGGAATTTGAAAAACAACGCTTCTCGGCTTGCAGAGCTAAGATGGAAGTGCACGCAAGTATCCTTCGTTCGGAACGACTTAGTTAAGTGCCTGTAAGTGATATTTGCCGAAAATTTTCATAACACATCAAGGAAATTGAGGAACAACGCTTCTCATCACCCAAAAAGAAGATCACACAGTACGGAAGTTTTCTTCGTTCGGAACGACTTGGTTACATGCCTGCAAGTGAGATTTGCCGAAAATTTTCATAACACATCAAGGAAATTGAGGAACAACGGATCTCGGCTCACAGAGATATGATCGCTATGTACGCAAGTTTCTTTCGTTCGAAATGACTTAATTACGTGTCTGTAAGTGAGATTTGCTGAAAATTTTCATAACACAT
>NW_021851834.1:0-516 GCF_003651465.1 Formica exsecta
GAGTAGGTTAACTTGTAGTTTATGTCATTTACAATTCACCAATCACGGGTACATTGCGCATGTTTCATGCGTCTTTCCTATTTATAAAAATAAAGCATGATAGTTATAATTCTGATTGTTCACATGTTTTCTGTATTACACAACGCATAAAAATTATAAATAGAATTCTGTCTTGAATTCTGTTGCAAATTATAGATCGTGTAAAGTGGGCTTAAGATATTTTATACGCGATTTAATCAGTGAAGAATTCTTTATAGATTCGTGCGAAGTGTTTCACATTTAGTTTGTGTGGGTGAAAAGTTCTTTTATTGTGACTAAAGTTTTATTTTATTGTGACTTTTAAACTGTAATAGTATATAAAGAAAATAATATACTTAAAAGCAATGTCAAATCAGGATCGTGTATATCGTTTCTTCAATAAGTGCGCTTATAAAGACTGTACGAATGGAAAATCTAATGGAAAACGTTTATACAGATTTCCGCTACAGACAGATGAGAGATATAATTTATGGATAC
>NW_021851835.1:0-9079 GCF_003651465.1 Formica exsecta
TTCTCGAGAATCTCGAGAAAGCGTCAGCTATAGCTGACTGAGCGATTGAAAGAAAGAAAGAGATAGCAGATTGTATGTCTGCGATGGTCTACTGCCCGAAGCTAGCCGAGCGCCGAGCGCACACGTACACGGCTTTTTCTTTGTGTGCGTTATCCCCTCCTATGCTACGGCAACGGGCAGAGTCTCAAACCTGGCATTTCTGGTTGGGCTCTGTGGGAGCTTTTTGTCCAATGCGCCTTGTAAGTGGTGTTTTTTTTATACTTGAAGTTTGGAGAAATTTGGAGAAGTTTTGATGTGGGTTGTAAGACGTGGGGAGGGACACTTTGTCGAGCGGTGCCGTTGGAGCGGGGCGTTGGCGCGGGTGCACTGGTGGCGGGAGCCCGGGTTCGGGACCGCCTGCGCTGTTGACATTTTTTTACTTTTTTTAAATTATTTGATATGTACTGTAAGATACTGGCAGTCTCATAGTCAGAGAAATTACTAGTGGCGCTCGCGCATGCGCTTTATCGATAAATACAAGCGCTATATTCAAATGATGATAGCAACGCGTTTCCTTAGATACATAAACTATTTATTTAACAAAAGAGAATTGTCATAGCAATAGGTGTGTTTGTGAGATCGGAGGGATGCCTGAGCGTCTTTTACCGTAAACCGTGAATCAGATCGGACGTGTCTCGTTGATCTCGTGTGATATGCTTAATTGATTAATCACATTTGTATTCTGAGTTTGTAATTAGTTCTGAGTTCGAGTTTATGAGTTGACCAATAAAAACGTGTTTCGATAAGTGCTCAAATTATTGCTTTATTCGATTTCTCACGTTCACTATAATATTTATATATACAGTTCAATAATTCATGGTTCAACTGTTAAACTATTATCCTTTTGAAAAAGCCATTCTCCTGACAAATTACAAATTGACTCGCTGTCTTACAGCAATTTTTTCAGAAGCGGGATCGTGCGCTCTTCCCCTTGATCTTATGGTCGATTATTAAGTCGTACTAATACAGTGATAATCGATACATGAATAATATCAGTGAACTGTACAAGTATTTGCATTATCTTCAGTGAATGTGATCAGTGATTCACAATAAAGAACGGCAGAGTTATTAAACTCTATCGTAACGCTTGTGATTCCATTCAATAAATTACGTGTTGAATTCACGTTCAATTGTCTTCAAGTCTTCTTGGATCTTGCATGAAAGACACGTTGTTTATTCCGTTGCCATGGATCGTCTTTCGTTCGAGAAGTTATCTTTTAAGGAACTCCAGGCAATGGCAAAGAAATATGGTCTCAAGTCATCTCCTTCACGCGATGGATGCATTGATATATTGACGGCTTATTTTGAGAAGAACAATTATGTGAATGAAACATCAAACCCTCCCATAGCATCGGATCGACGGAAGACTGTCTATTTTGAATCAATTGATGATCCTTTTCATCCTGCTTCACTCGTCGGAGAAGAAGCTGCTTCAGCTTTACCAGCTGTTCAAAACCCTGAAGAAGCTCTTACAGCACATACAGTTTCCCATTCTCCTTCAATGAGTAATACTGCAGGAGCGATGCCGGAAGAATTTCTTCCAAAGATTGGTGCTCTTCTTGCGAAACATCAACAGCAAATGATGCAACAAATGATGGAATTTTTATCATCCTATGCCTCATTTTCGGGTAATGCCGGATCACAAGGTCAGTCTGTTCCTAATTTTATACCTCAACCTGAAACACGATATCAAAATGCAGGTGCTTCAAACCATTTTAATGGTTCGTCGACATCAACTAATGCGAGTGCATCAAACCATTTTACTGGTTCATCGACTTCAACTAAGATTTCTGTAAATACAGTCAATCTTTGAGCTTCACAATTACCTGAATTTAGTGGTAAAGATGATGATAATGTAGAAATTTGGATTCAAAAGGTTGAACGAGTGTCTCGAATTCATGGTGCATCTCACGATATTATGTTGTTAGCTGGTACTAGTAAATTGGTAAAATCAGCTCGAAAATGGTTTGAGCTTGGCACAGGAACAATTAATGACACTTGGCCAAGTTTCAAGGAAGCTTTACTGAAACATTTTAAACGAAAGATTCCTTATGAAATTATTATGAATAAAGTCGAATCACGAAAATGGAATTATCTTAATGAATCTTTTCAAGATTATGCATTGGAAAAACTCTCTTTAATGCAAAGACTAAGATTACCTGATGATGACGCAATTCACTTTTTGATAGGTGGAATTACTAATGATTCTATTCGTAGTGCTGCCTCTGTCATTCGTGCTGATTCCTTGGATGCCTTCCTCAATGAGATGCATAGGGTTTCCCTCTCTTTTGGAAATGTGAAGAAAGAGTACCCATCTCACTTTAAATCACACAAAGGACGAGACAATGCTACATCATCTCCGAAAACCGATTCTTTGTCATCTTTTCAAAAGGATTTTAAGGAAAATAATTATTGTGTGTATTGCCGTACGCGTGGTCACATTAAGGACAACTGCTTCAGATTGAAGAGAAAAGAGCAACTTCAATCTACGGCTTCAAAGATACCAACACAAGTAGCTGCCATTGATCCTGCAACACCGACAGAAACTATTACGAGTCCAGAGAGATCACCTCCGATAGCTGCTATCAACGATATGATTACCAGACGACTGGATACAGAAGATTCTTCTCTTAAGGTCGTTTCATTAAATAATATTCCGTGCACATTGAAAGCTCTATTAGACACAGGTAGTCTTGTTTCTTTCATATCACCAACTGTGTACAGAAAATATTTTGATGACTTGAATATTGTTCTTAAAAAGCCATTAATTTCTTATCACTCTGTTTCTGGAAATTTAATTCCTATTCTTGGATCAATTAATACTCAAATTTGCTTAGAATCCCTTCCGAATTTTACTGGCAAGGTTAATTTTCTTGTGTTTCAGGATGATTCTTTCTTTGTAGATATTATAATAGGACGAGATTTTATAGCTGAAAATAATATAACTTTATATTTTCATCCGTCAAATAAAAAAGCAGATGATAGATTAAAGTTATTTAATGAAGTAGCATCTGCTGAAATATTAGAAGATCTTTCAATAAATGAAAATTCCATTTATTCCGATATTAAAACAGATTTTGGAAATGAGATTGATCAGAAAGTAATAGCGATTATTAATGAAGTAGAGAATATGGAAGTTGAATTAGCAGATAATGATCATCATGTGAAAGTAGCATTAAAAGATAATTCAATCTATGCTTATGCGCCGCGACGTTTTGCATGGGCAGAACGAATTCAAATCCGGGAAATAACTGACGATTTGCTAACACGTGGAATTATTAAACCAAGTGTTTCTCCGTACTGTGCTCGGGTAGTACCAGTTCGTAAGAAAAATGGAACTATTACCCTTTTGAAAAAGCCATTCTCCTGACAAACTACAAATTGACTCGCTGTCTTACAGTACATGTGGTGTGCATTGTTTGCTGCATGGAAATAGATATTTAGCATGTGTTAGATGGGCATAAATCTTCTTATATGTTTGCCTATATAAAATTGCTGTGAAATGGATGAGGTGTTTTTGCAGAGAGGTGTTCATGCTTTTGTTTTTAGGGATTTTTATACATTTTCTAAAATTTTCTTGAATGTCATTTATTAATTTTTTTTATTCACTGATGTCATATTTATTTTTTTTTTTTTTATTCACTGATATATTTATTTATTTCTTTATTCACTGATGTCATTTATCATGTTTTTATTTTACTAGACGACTTTATTATGTTATAGTTTGTCCGATTGCGATAATTTAATTATACTTTTAACTTGCGCTGAAGATAGCACAAAGACTGGCCGAAACGTCCGCTCATTGTATTTTTATTTTTATATCTATTTATAATTTTAATGCTAATTAACATTAATTTTTTTGCGCCCGATAACCTGCGCCTGGCTCTCATTGCCTGTCTCTTTGTTCGTCTTTTATCTTGTGGAGCTTTTATTACTTGTAATTTAATAATATTAGTTATTTATTATTATTATGTAGGACGTACCGAGGGGTTAATGAGATTTCAATAAGTCAGGGAGGAAGGCGTGAAGGAATTTGCTAGAAATGGTTGTTTATTAACAAACGATATTTGTATCACAACTGTAACACTTTAATGATTGGATCTCGCGTATCAAATACTTAATGGGCGCTCACGCCAATAGCGAAGAAGAACGCACGGAGAAATAAGTAAACGGTCTTATCTGTATGAGAGCCGGAACACGAGTCGCGACTCAACTCGCTCTTCTGTATCTCGAACCCTTAACAACCCATGGTTGCCTCACAACACAAACAAATATAGGTTTCCAAGTGATTAGCAAATGAAGGCGCTGTTGTCGAGTTGGCAAGCAACGAGACAACGGCTGCGAATGGGTTATAAGCCCTATAGCGTCTTACATATGCAGGATTTGGTAGACAAACTGACAGCACTCGGCAAGGAAATAAAGGATCATATTTTCGTAGTCATGCTGTTGAGTAGTCTGCCAGAAACATACAGTACGCTAATTACCGCATTGGAAAGCAAACCAGAGATAGAGTTGACGCTGAATTTAGTCAAAAACAAATTAATTGACGAATACAAAAGAAGAAGAGGTGTTCCGGACACAGAGAATTCAAGTAAGGCATTGAGGGCGTCGCAGAAAAAGGGTACAGATGCAGATAAGGGCAAACAATGCTTTTTTGTCATAAATTAGGCCATTTCAAGCACGATTGCTTCAAGTATAAGAAATGGAAGAGCAATAAAAACAAGACAGAAAAGACAAATGCAGCTAAAGGCGAAAATGAGCGAACAGGTTCCGTTTGCTTCAATGTACACGAAGCAGAGAGTCACCAGGATACATGGTATGTTGATTTAGGCGCCACAAGCCACATGATCTATAATCAGAGGTTCTTTGACGTTTTGGAGCAAAAGAATATGCGGGATGTAACTCTTGCAAATTGTCAAGGCGCAAAAGTTTTAGGGATTGGCTCTGGACAACTAAAGTGGCTCAATGAAAATAATAAAGAGGTTAAAGTCAAAATAAAAGACTTCCAATCGTACGGTGTCCAATCGTGCAGTGTCCAATCGTGCAGTGTGCGTGTCCAATCGTGCGGTGTCCAATCGTACAGTGTCCAATTGTGCGGTGTCCAATCGTGCAGTGTCCAATCGTGCAGTGTGCGTGTCCAATCGTGCGGTGTCCAATAATTCTATGTCCAAGTGTGCAGTGTCCGATCGTTCCGTGACCAATACTGCGTGTCCAATCGAGCGGTGTCCAATCGTTCCGTGTCCAAACGGGATACACCCAGTTTGTTTTTACGAAAGACCATAGAATATTTAGGATATATTGTTTCGGCTTCTGGTATAACATTGAGCTCACGACATACAAATGCCATTAAAAACGTTCCATATCCTGAAAAAACAGTTGAGTTACAACGTTTCCTTGGTCTAACAAATTATTTTCGCAAGTTCATTGAAAATTATGCTTATATTGCAAAACCTCTACATAATCTATTACGAAAGTCAAATGATTTTATTTTCAATGACGAATGTCGACAAGCGTTTGATAATTTAAAGTTAGCATTAACCTCATATCCTGTTCTTCGTATTTATGATCCAAACGCAGAAACGCAACTTCACACTGATGCAAGTTCAATAGCTTTAGCTGCTATTTTATTACAAAAACAGGATGCGAACAAATGGGCTCCAATTGCATATTATAGTCAGTCGACTAATGATGCTGAATCTCGTTATCACAGTTTCGAACTAGAAATGTTAGCCGTGGTAAAAGCAATTGAAAGATTTCACATTTATTTATATGGTTTACATTTCACTGTAGTTACCGACTGTCACGCATTAGTATATGCAGTCACTAAAGCACATTTAAATCCGCGAATATCACGTTGGACTCTAAGATTGCAATCTTACACATTTTCAGTGATACATCGACCGGGAATTAAAATGTCTCATGTTGATGCGTTAAGTCGTGTTGTTGCACTGATTGACGCATTGCCTCTTGAGATGGAATTAGAATTTCGCCAACTGAAAGACCCTTTAATTAAAAGCATTGCTTTAGAATTAGAAGAAAACGATCATGATAAATTTATAATGATGAATGGATTAGTTTTTGGAAAGGGCCAGACAAACCTCGGTTTTATGTTCCAGAATCAATGGTTTCAAATGTGATACGTATTTATCACGATGAAATGGCGCATTGTGGTATGGAGAAAACCTTACAAGGAATTTCATGTAACTATTGGTTTCCTTCGTTACGTAAGCGTGTACGATCTCATATTGACAATTGTATAATATGTTTATTGGCTAATTCAGCATCAAACTCATGTGAAGGTGAAATGCAAATAACGGAAAATCCTGCATTCCCCTTTCAAATTATTCATATGGATCATTTTGGTCCTATTGTTGAATCCGAACATGGATTTAAACATATTTTTGTCGTGGTAGAGGCATTTACAAGATTTACCTGGTTGTATCCTGTAAAAACCACAAATGCTAAAGAAATTATAAGACATTTAATGTCCTTATTTCAAATATTTGGGAATCCACAGATAATAGTATCTGATAGGGGATCTGCATTTACTTCACAAGAGTTCGAGAATTTTTTAAAGAAAAATAATATTAACCATAGGTTAGTTGCTGTAGCTGCTCCGTGGGCAAATGGAATGGTTGAAAGGGTGAATAGATTTTTAAAATCATCCTTACAAAAGTTAATCGATGAATCTCAAGGTTGGCATGATTGTCTTGGAACAGTTCAGTATGTTATTAATAATACATTCCATTCCTCTTTGAAAGCATCTCCGTCTAAGTTGCTCCTTGGATACGAGCAAAGAAATCATGCAGATTCCAGTTTAGTTAATTGTTTAAAGAAAATATCTAAAACAGATTTAAATTTTGATAATGTTAGACAAACGAGTCGTTCAATTGCATTGGAAACTGTAGATAAAATTAAAAACTATAATAAAATATATTATGATAAACATCATTCAAGACCAACTCGTTACAAAATAGGTGATTATGTTCTTATTAGAGATACACTATTGAAATCTGGAGAAAACAGAAAATTTAAACCAGCATTACTCAAACAATTTTGGAAAATGTATAAGGTTCTTTAAAGGTGAAAGTATTAACATTTCTCTGTAAGGGTGTTTCATTTGTTTCACGGTAATTTTATGTAGGCGGGTGTATAGGAGGATTTGTGTCTGTCTAATGAATGCCGGGTGTTTGTTTCTGTGTAGTGGGTAGTGCGTGTTACATGTACATATAAAAAAAAAGAGGAAGGGGATGTTGACGGCGTGGGTGGTTTCGAACCTCGGTTCTCGTTGCGCCAACGGCGCTGTTCGATTGGGTGTCTTTCTTTGTGTCTTACAACCTACATTGGGGTTTCTCCAAATTTCTCCAAATTTTAGGTATGGAGAAGTGCTGCTTGCAGGGCGCATTGGACGAAGGGCTCTTGCGGGACTTGGCTGTGTTCAATGGGGATTCACCACAGGGGGGGGGGGAGATCGGAATCGGTGAGGAGTCAGCTATGACCTCTCCTTGTTAGAGTCGTGGAAAAACGAATACTCGAGCCCGGAGCTGACTACTAGCTAAGTAGTGAGTCGGTTGAAAAACGAAAACGAAGTGAATTTTCGAGCGAAGATTTCGCGTATCCTCGAATCTTAGCGTCTCCCACGTATCCTCTCCATTAGGCAATCAAAATTCTTTTTTAACAAATCAAATCTTTACTAATTACCCCTCTCATGAGTAGGAGGTGCTACCCTTCCAGAAGAAGGTCCAGAAATTGCGCCTATTGGTGTAGGTTTTTGTCTTTAGAAGTTAAGTCCAGCTTATTGGAGAGTCCGTTATGATCGGCTAAGTTGACATTTTTATTATTCCCGCTGAAATTTATCTCAAACAGATAACACAAGAGGGTGGTCTGGCAGGCGAGCACGCGGTGTCAAGTATCGCGAAATTGAAGTATGTTGCTGTTCATGACCTACTGATGAAATGTTCTCATGGGCGCAACTCGAAATAATGAGCCAGTTTCGAGCTAGAGAGCGCTGAAGTCGTCAACATACGTAGTACGTTAAGGATTTGTGTAAATGATATTTTAAGCGCGTGAATGCGTGTGTATATATCTGTGTGTGTTTATATGCGTGTACATTTAGATTGCTTAGTCCTGTTCTCGAGTGCCGAAAGGTCAAAGTTCAGCATCTTTCTTGCTACAAGCAGACACTTCGTTCATTTGGGAATATTATTATTTCTCATATTTCACTCTAGTGATATATAAGTTATCTATCTATTTTATCTATTATTAGCGTTAACCAGGATCAACGACGAGAACGTTTTGAGAATATGATCCCTTTGGGGTGCTTGATTATAAGATGAGTCCCCTTGCCTCTCACCATACCATCGGTATATATTATACTATTCCTGTTAGTTAACGATTTCGGGTAGGTTATTCAAATCCGGCGGTAATGGCCTTTCAGCAGCATCAAATCAAGTGTATAACAGTGATATTCTTGGGTATTTGACCTGTTGTTGATGTCTTGCAAATCCAAGGTACCACAAGATACTAGCGATATGAGCACACGTACCTAAAGTTTTCGCTCTTGTTCTGCACGTACAATAATAACCCATAATCGGATTTTCTTCTTCATCGTCATTGTCATTTCCTGTAACATAAGCGATCCATTGTTGGTGAATAATGTTATTTCTGAAACGAGAATATAATCGAAATCTTATAAAACCTGGCTCGACCGCATGCACGTCTACCTGAAAAACGTTTTCCTCTCTAAGCAATGTATCTTGAATATATAAGGGAGCCAATAATAGTTGATATATCCCCAATGTTAGATATTGTAAATATTCAAAAGTAAGCTCAGGAAAATCTATAAGTTGATTGTGGTCAAGACGAATCCATTCAGCTCTTCTCCGACGCTGTAGATTTTCTGCTTCTATCCGTGCCTGGACTATATTTATCTCCTGTGTTCTCGCTAGTAATGTTAAAACCAACTCTGCATCAGCACCCTCCATCTGTATAGGCTCACGATATCGATCAAGAGACACGGTAGTGTCTCGCGCCAAGTCCC
>NW_021851835.1:10990-24267 GCF_003651465.1 Formica exsecta
CTCAAACAATTTTGGAAAATGTATAAGGTTCTTTAAAGGTGAAAGTATTAACATTTCTCTGTAAGGGTGTTTCATTTGTTTCACGGTAATTTTATGTAGGCGGGTGTATAGGAGGATTTGTGTCTGTCTAATGAATGCCGGGTGTTTGTTTCTGTGTAGTGGGTAGTGCGTGTTACATGTACATATAAAAAAAAAGAGGAAGGGGATGTTGACGGCGTGGGTGGTTTCGAACCTCGGTTCTCGTTGCGCCAACGGCGCTGTTCGATTGGGTGTCTTTCTTTGTGTCTTACAACCTACATTGGGGTTTCTCCAAATTTCTCCAAATTTTAGGTATGGAGAAGTGCTGCTTGCAGGGCGCATTGGACGAAGGGCTCTTGCGGGACTTGGCTGTGTTCAATGGGGATTCACCACAGGGGGGGGGGGAGATCGGAATCGGTGAGGAGTCAGCTATGACCTCTCCTTGTTAGAGTCGTGGAAAAACGAATACTCGAGCCCGGAGCTGACTACTAGCTAAGTAGTGAGTCGGTTGAAAAACGAAAACGAAGTGAATTTTCGAGCGAGGATTTCGCGTATCCTCGAATCTTAGCGTCTCCCCACGTACCCTCTCCATTAGGCAATCAGAATTCTTTTTTAACAAATCAAATCTTTACTAATTACCCCTCTCATGAGTAGGAGGTGCTACCCTTCCAGAAGAAGGTCCAGAAATTGCGCCTATTGGTGTAGGTTTTTGTCTTTAGAAGTTAAGTCCAGCTTATTGGAGAGTCCGTTATGATCGGCTAAGTTGACATTTTTATTATTCCCGTTGAAAGGACCTCGCAAAGGACCTCGCAAATTTCTTATGGAAAATGGCTCTCAGTCGATTTGCCTGAAATTGAAGTATGTTGCTGTTCATGACCTACTGATGAAATGTTCTCATGGGCGCAACTCGAAATAATGAGCCAGTTTCGAGCTAGAGAGCGCTGAAGTCGTCAACATACGCAATACGTTAAGGATTTGTGTAAATGATATTGTAAGCGCGTGAATGCGTGTGTGTGTATCTGTGTGTGTTTATGTGCACGCACATTTAGATTGCTTAGTCCTGTTCTCGAGTGCCGAAAGGTCAAAGTTCAGCATCTTTCTTGCTACAAGCAGACACTTCGTTCATTTGGGAATATTATTATTTCTCATATTTCACTCTAGTGATATATAAGTTATCTATCTATTTTATCTATTATTAGCGTTAACCAGGATCAACGACGAGAACGTTTTGAGAATATGATCCCTTTGGGGTGCTTGATTATAAGATGAGTCCCCTTGCCTCTCACCATCGGTATAGGATATATTATACTATTCCTGTTAGTTAACGATTTCGGGTAGGTTATTCAAATCCGGCGGTAATGGCCTTTCAGCAGCATCAAGTATTTGGTATAACAGTGATATTCTTGGGTATTTGACCTGTTGTTGATGTCTTGCAAATCCAAGGTACCACAAGATACTAGCGATATGAGCACACGTACCTAAAGTTTTCGCTCTTGTTCTGCACGTACAATAATAACCCATAATCGGATTTTCTTCTTCATCGTCATTGTCATTTCCTGTAACATAAGCGATCCATTGTTGGTGAATAATGTTATTTCTGAAACGAGAATATAATCGAAATCTTATAAAACCTGGCTCGACCGCATGCACGTCTACCTGAAAAACGTTTTCCTCTGTAAGCAATGTATCTTGAATATATGAGAGAGCCAATAATAGTTGATATATCCCCAATATTAGATATTGTAAATATTCAAAAGTAAGCTCAGGAAAATCTATAAGTTGATTGTGGTCAAGACGAATCCATTCAGCTCTTCTCCGACGCTGTAGATTTTCTGCTTCTATCCGTGCCTGGACTATATTTATCTCCTGTGTTCTCGCTAGTAATGTTAAAACCAACTCTGCATCAGCACCCTCCATCTGTATAGGCTCACGATATCGATCAAGAGACACGGTAGTGTCTCGCGCCAAGTCACGCATAGCAATAGCGAGGCACTCCGGGTATCTATACGCGAGTCGGCTATTGAGTTAGATTATAGGAGCTTTTAGATTATTGGGCCTCAATAACGGCTGAACCGATCGTATTTTTTATAAGCTTAATCGATAGCTTGGGTTTAAATTATATAATAAAAGTGTCTTTATTTTTTTCTACATGTATCGTGAACGGAGGTATATGATGCAAAAGTTTCAATGTGAAAATTTTCATGTAAGAAACGTCCACGTCATCATCATTCACGCAAGTCCCCAATGCGCGAATTTTGTACGGTTGGAGCCTTCGACATAAGATAGCGCTAGCGGCACTTCGTGATGTTACTGCTCGTATCCATACCTGCTTTTGACAGGTATAGGTTAAATTTGCAATGCAAGAGTGCAGTGTTATATAGCGTACGCTTTCATTTATAAAAAAGTAAAACTGCAAAATTCTTCGTGATACTTGCGGATAGTTGGATCAGGTATAAAATACACACACACATATCTGAATAGAAATGTATAAGATTTATACACATTAATCTTACAGACTATGTTTTATTAATGTTACTTATATCTATAGCTGCATATGATGCATGACAAATAACTACCCAGTAAGCAAAATGTTAGCAGTCTGCCAACAGTTTGCGAGCAGATTCAAGCAGAATATTGCAGCAGATTGGCATCAACTGCTGCAATATCCGCATTAAGCTTGTGTTCTGTCGGCAGAATCTGTCGACATAAGCCTGAGCGCCCATTTTTAAATAACAGAAACGCGTAAACAGCTAACCGCCGTTAGGCGCGCCAAAACATCGAGAACCGACGACGCGCTCGGGTAACCGCCCGACCGTTTTCAGCCTCCGCCGAGAGTTTGCGCCATCTCCGAAAGCAATCCGTCCGAAATCTGTTAACAGAGGCAAACGGGAACGGGCGTACTCGTCCCCGTCGAGAGTACTCGACACCTCGAAACAATCCGACCACCTGCGTGCAACGGCGATCTTCTAGTGGTGGGGAGTTCCCTGCCATCGACGGGTGTTCTCGTCGACCGTTGCACTCCCGAAATTCCACGGGGAAAGACGATCCCGACGTAATACGGAACGCACTATACGCGCATAGCTAAGACATCTGCGAACGTCATTTAGTCATCCGGACTCGCTATTGATACGGCGCGCTAAGTCCCGCGCCGGGGGATGATCCACATCCCTACCGCGACACCGATCGACATACGCGATCAATACCTACGCGTCGAAGGACCGCCCACCGGGCCGACCGAAATTACCGCCCGGTAGCTAACGTCATCTGCCGAAATCGCGGCCCGCGATCCGCAATCGATATTCTATCGATCCAAAATCACGAACCACGCAACGCATCCGTGCATTGCCGTAGATGCACCGCACCCGACACGACCGTACCGCTGTACATCCTGCATCGTACACGCATTTACATTATATCTATATTCAATCGATTATAATCATTTATACATCGCACACCGCCGTATCGCCGTACAGGCGACCGCTTCACGCACACAGCGATACACCGACACGCACTCACACGCTTGTATCATTCGCTCATACATAACGCTCTTACATTCGATACTCTGCGCCCAACTAATTATTGTTATACATTTGCACGCTCACTCACTCGTCACTCGTCTCGCACGCACACCAATACACCCGCACACCTATACACACTCACACACATAAACACACACGCTGTACATATACACCACAACATGCAATAAATTTAATTTTACCTAACATCACTTTCGTTCGTCTCTCGATACCCTTTCACGAGCCCCCGGATCCCGACCGAGTTATCTGTCACCGCCTCGCGAAAGCGGTTTATTACACGCTTAAAAGATAATAAATGAAATATACAATGTATGTAATATATTTTTGTTTTATTGAGACAAAAAATGTTAAATTTTGGTCACAAAATGACCAGTTAGACGTCCTAAATTAGGGTTCATAAGACTCGAAAATGACGTCAATAATTGATATGTTACATTCACGGGACGTCATTTGCTAACGTTTGTATTAATAACATATTAATATATAATATTAATAACATATATTAATGTAATATATATAGGAAAATTTAAATAATTTAATTTATAAATTTAAAGATTTTATTTATATACAATAGAAGTTAATTTCTATTTTTTATATCTTAAATAGATAATAACAAAATATTTTTACTTATTCGGACATAAATTGACGGACATTTATCTGTCCGATTTCCCAAAAATCAGTTCAATATCTGAATTCCCCTGTACGGAAATCGTATCAGAAATTAAACTGAGGGAAATAATTATATATATTATTAGCCCCATTTTGCAGGCTTTATATATGTTCATGACAAGAAATTGAATACGAGTATACAAAGTGAATAGTGCGCCGCATAGCAGTAAGCGAATAAAATATACTATTTCATTAAATTATATAAATAGCTAAAAGCTGCATATTCTGCTCGATTTCTGCTGCCAATTTGTCGTCAGATTGCGCGCGCGCAGATCTTGCGCGGTTTCTGCCGCCAATCTTAGCGGTAAGCGAATAAAATATACTATTTCAATAAATTATATAAATAGCTAAAAGCTGCATATTCTGTTCGATTTCTGTTGCCAATTTGTCGTCAGATTGCGCGCGCACAGATCTTGCGCGGTTTCTGCCGCCAATCTGGCATCAAACTGCATTGCACAGATCCTGCTTGGTTTCTGCTGCCAATCTGCTATGATAATTCTGGAGTGGTACCCGTTTGACCACGTTAATATTGACCACGGTCCCGATTGACCACTGTCCTGATTGACCACAGTCCCGATTGACCACGTTGATATTTACCACAGTTCCGATTGACCACGGTCCCGATTGACCACTGTCCTGATTGACCACAGTCCCGATTGACCACGTTGATATTTACCACAGTTCCGATTGACCACGGTCCCGATTGACCACTGTCCTGATTGACCACAGTCCCGATTGACCACGTTGATATTTACCACAGTTCCGATTGACCACGGTCCCGATTGACCACTGTCCTGATTGACCACAGTCCCGATTGACCACGTTGATATTTACCACAGTTCCGATTGACCAATCGGGACCGTGGTCAATCGGGACCGTGGTCAATCGGGACCGTGGTCAATCGGGACCGTGGTCAATCGGGACCGTGGTCAATCGGGACCGTGGTCAATCGGGACCGTGGTCAATCGGGACCGTGGTCAATCGGGACCGTGGTCAATCGGGACCGTGGTCAATCGGGACCGTGGTCAATCGGGCAACGTGGTCAATCGCAACGTGGTCAATCGGGACCGTGGTCAATATCAACGTGGTCAAACGGGACACTCCCATAATTCTGTGCAAATCCTGCTCGGTTTCTGCTACTGATCTGCTGTCAAATTAAGTCAGCAAGTTCTGTAATATTTCTGCTGACATTCTGTTATCATTATCTGATATAACAGACTTTGTATACAATCTGCAGTTTTTCTGCTGACAAAAATTTGTAGCAGACGTTTGGTAAAATTAAAATAACACTATTTTATATCAGTTCTTTTATAGCGAAAGGCGCTTGTGCGCGTGCACTTGGCGCCTTTTTTTCACTTTTTTTAAAAAAAGATAATTTTTTAGCAGTTATTTATAATACAACCAGCTATACGATAGAAATCACCAATATGGGAAGTATGCAACATTCTGATTACTTGGGCTAAAAAATGGAAAATACTTTTAATATGACCGTTTCGAGCTTCCACAATCCATCTAGTTTTGGTCACTAACCTGGATGAATTCGCTTCTGCTGTTGTTAATTGACGTTGTCCTCTTTCTACATGTCCTCTTTCTGTACGTGATAACGTATATCCAATTGTTCCAATAGTTCAACAGCATCACAATATCCCCGGTCCACGATCAAAATATCATTTGCCTGAAACCATTCTCTCATCCCATTAACATCTCTCTCGAACTGATATCGTAACAATGCAGCATCATTATTTCGAGAATCAGAAAAGTAGGGACCTTGAATATCGAGGATATAGCCGTCTGGTGCCACTATCAATACGGATTTTATTAAATGATGGCCTTTATGTACACAATAAGATTGTCTCAACACCCGAAAGTTTCTGCTTTTTCCGATGTATGCATAAGTGCCGTCGACATATGTGATAGCCTTGGGAATATTTGGTTCCGCATTATATAAAGTGTTAGCGAAATTGGTCACGTGTTGTTGTATATAACTTGGCCTTGTAAGAGGTTAGAAACCGATATTCTGAGGCACAAATCTTGATAATAATGACTGTCTCACTTTTTGGATTACAGAACTGACTAACTAGAATAGACTAGAATAATTGAAGATAACCTTTAAAACGTCATCACAAATACCTTGTCTCATTTTTGTTAAAAAAGTTAGAAGATCTTTCTTTTTGACGTATGAATTAACCCCTTGTTTGGGTACTGGATCGCAAAATGAGAAAAGGTCACGAAACTGCGCTTTCGTTAAAGAAGTCATGACGTGTCCAATTGTACTGTGTCCAAGTGAAGGCCACTCTATTGATAAACCTCAAACCAGTATGTAGCGACCTCAAAAGAAAGCCTTTCCCATCTAAATGATTTTGACAAGATTTAACATTGCTGGGAATGTAAATGTTTGAAGTGATGAATATATTGACTCGAGCTTGCAAGGAAAGCCTCTGTACGTCGTGTTCTTTATTACAAATCAAGCATGATGCACTGCGAGTTTGTGACAATACATTGATTCTCATACATGTGGGATCTCGCTCCAAAAGATCGATCTCTTCAAGGATATAACGGTTACAGTTTACGCATAATCTGGTGAGATCAGTTACCTCTAAAGCTAGACGGTCAGCCATGTCACGACGAAAAATAGCAATATCTCTCTTGGCGGCATTATTATCTCCGTCAATACGACGCATTTGCCTCGCTTGAAAGCGACCATCGCAAACAAAGCAGATAAATAAGTTGCGAAAAGCCATGATGTCGATTGAAAGTTTACGATTACTGATATGGCTATATTTTGGTGCAATAATATTTTTTGTCGATGGAAATAATGTTAGATGAAAGTCAATAGTTGGAATCTCAAATAGTCAATAATTACATTTATTTATATGATTTTTGTTGAAGTTAGCAGTTATTAATATTACTCTATCAGTTTGATGGTATTTATATTTTGAAGAAATAATATTGTTCAATGGGAATAATTATGTTAAAAGATATATCGCTTTTCTCATTCTATCGCGAGTATCGCCTTCGACCCTCGAGGTAGACCTCGCTTACGCATACTCGTTCGCTCGACTACACGCTTACTCTATCATGACTCGACTCGTTCGATCACCTCTCCTCGATGACTACTTTACTACTCCTCGACTCCTACTGCCTTAATCCTACTACAATATCATTTAGACAAATCCTTAACGTATTACGTATGTTGACGACTTCAGCGCTCTCTAGCTCGAAACTGGCCCATTATTTCGAGTTGCGCCCATGAGAACATTTCATCAGTAGGTCGTGAACAGCAACATACTTCAATTAAAGGCAAATCGACTGAGAGCCATTTTCCATAAGAAATTTGCGAGGTTCTTTATCTCAAACAGATAATACAAGAGGGTGGTCTGGCAGGCGAGCACGCGGTGTCAAGTATCGCGAATTCTGGTTACGGATATTGGTTTCATCTGTAAACCATCGTCCGGGTGCCTCTCTTTATTCTTTGTTTTAAATCCTTAAGCCCGTTGCGCGGACTTAGAGTTGAATATTTTATCCATCTGTTTGTTTTCCATACGCACAGGGTCTAGATTTCTAGCGTTCAAGGATCTCTTATCTTTGTTTAAAATTTTCAAATCTTTGACGTGGGTCTTAGTCCCGGAATATTTATTGATCCGTCTCATGGTTAAAAATTTTTATCGTTCTGAAAGATTAGTCTCGCCTGCTAGATATTTCTTGGTTTATGGTTTACGTCGTGTGCAGAAAGGTTCCAGAGCGCAATTTTTTATATCAGTGAAAGAGTTTTTATGAAAAAAAAGGATCGTGGAGTCCACCGGACTCAACAGTACACACCATAGGAAAAATGTACACCACAAATAAAATAGAAAATCACAAGGTAAAACATGCATTTTACGTTGTAAGAGACGACATTCCGATCGAATATGAATGAATACTAGGAATTGAGTTCCTTCGACAACATTCGGTATCCTGTGATTATGGGATCGTCCCGATTGCGCACATTACCGATCGGACACGACAATATATCCCGATCGGACACAGACCCGATCAGACACATGTCCGATCGGACACGACAATATTTCCCGATCGGACACAGATCCGATCAGACACATGTCCGATCGGACACAGTCCCGATCGGATACAGGCTCGATCGGACACAGACCCAATTGGACACAGTTCCGATCGGACACATACTGTTGCAATCGGACACAGTACCAATCGGACACAGACTCGATCAGACACAGACCCAATCGGACACAATTCCGATCGGACACATATGGTTGCAATTGGACACCATCCCAATTGGACACAGGCCCGATCGGACACAGGTCCGATCGGACACAGGTCCGGAAGTCGAGATACAGACGCCGAACGTCACCCTCGAAGACATAGAACGCGATATTAAATCCAAAATACATACGATACAAGCAAGAAAAAATTTTAAGCATACTAATTCGAGACACGGGCAAATCTGACAACTACTACGCACGCAACATTTAAATACGGAAGAAAAACAGGCACTCCTACGGATATGCGAAGAATATTACGATACATTTCAGTCAGACGGAGAACCACTGACGTGCACCGCGACGGTAGAGCACGAGATAAACACGCGCGCCGACATCTCGCCGGTGAACACGAGACCGTATCGTCTTCCCGAGAAGCACAAGACGGAAATAAATAAAGTGCAAGAAATGCTAAAAAACGGCATAATCCGAACAAGCGTGAGTCAATGGAACGCACCCTTATTAGTGGTACCGAAAAAGGCCGACGCATTCGGAAAGCCTAAGCTCCGAGTAATAGTAGACTTTCGAAAGCAAAACGATTTAACAATAGGCGATTGATTCATTTCCACTGCCCAATATTACCGATATACTGGACCAGTTAGGAATCGCCAAATATTTTACCACACTACATTTAGCGTCAGGATATCATCAGGTACCGATGGCTGAGCAGAATAAACAAAAGACAGCTTTTTCAACGCCCTACGGACACTATGAATTTAATAGAATGCTGTTTGGATTGAAAAATGCGCCAGCAACATTCCAGAGACTGATGAACTCAATTCTAACCGGAATGCAAGGACTTAAATGTCTAGTTTATTTAGACGACATCGTCATATATGAATCGAGCCTAGAGGACCACAATAAAAGACTCAAGGAAGTACTACAGAGACTCCGAGAAAACAATCTAAAATTGCAACCAGATAAATGCGAATTTTCGCGCAAAAAAGTAATTTATTTAGGCCACATTATTTCGGAAAATGGAATATCTCCGGATCCGTCCAAGTTAACGGCAATAAAAGAATTTCCGACGCCGAAGAAAGTGAAGGACATACAGTCTTTCATAGGACTAGCCGGATACTAGAAAATCCATAGCAGACTTCTTAAAAATAGCCAAGCCACTGACGAAATTAACCAAGAAAACGAAAAAATTCGAGTAGACAATGGAACAGCAAAATGCTTTCGAAATATTAAAAAAAAATTAATGACGGCGCCAGTGCTAACATATCCAGATTTCAATCAAGAATTTATAGTGACCACCGATGCTTCCGACTATGCCATCGGAGCAGTATTGTCACAAAGAAAAGTAGGTAATGACCGGCCAATTGCTTACGCCAGCAGAGTTTTATCGCGGGCGGAGCAGAATTACTGTCCTGGGAAACAGAAAAAAGATGCCCCGGGCATCGGCTGCAAAACAAGAGCGAACGCGAGCGAGCGTGAAGGAGTGGGGAGAGTTCCTCGGGGCATGAGCATTAGTGTTAAGACCGCGAGACGGACCGCGTCGTAAAAATTCCCGATATCGTTCACATCAATTCATACGAGAATAAAGCTTTTATTAGTTAATAATATATTGTAAAAGTTTAGTTCACAACAACTGGCAACCGTGACAGGACTTTTCGGAAAAGCGGGACTAGAATTTCTTCGCTGTTCTCGACGTAGTGTGACTGAGGCGTGCGAATGGAAAAATATGGATGCCGTCAAGAAACAGAGGAAGGCTCTCCGTACGGTCTTTACGAAGGCATTCAATGCTTTTACAACGAAGATGGGAAGCGACTGTCCGAGAGAAGAAAAAATAGTGGCATTCCAATTTTTGGAAACAAAGATGACGGAATTAGATATAGTGTGTTATGCCTCCGGAGAGGCACGGTAGTTAGGATCGTTTGCCGGAAGGAATTTGGGAATTCGGGCTCCGCCCGAGTAGTTCACTGAATTTATTATAATTAAAAAAATGGTTTTAATTTGTTTATGTGCATGCGAACTGCTTTCCTCCCCTTTTTTATCGTGTAGTTCACGTCTGAATTTTTTTCAATTATTACGTATGGTCCGGTCCATAGGGGTTCAAATTTCTTAGATCGTCCGCGTCGGAGGGTCTCGTCATGCATTAGTACTTTGTCGCCGACTTTAAATGTTATTTTTCTAGTACTTTTGTCGTACTATTTTTTGGCTTTAATTTTTTCTTCCTTGATATACTCTTTTGCGAGCTGATTCGTTGCCCTTAGTCTTTCTTTCAATTCTTGCGCGTAATCGTCGTAATTATATGTCGGTTTAGGCGGTCTCGTCAGTGACGTAGGTAAATCAATGTTCCTCCAAGGACTCAGAAATGTGGCAAGGGATCAAAGAAGATTCGTTGATGAGAACAGTTTCACAGATGCTGAATTCGAATCCTTTTCTCCGGTGACGAAACAGCAGTTTCTGGAACTATTTGATTCATGTAATAGAGTGTCTTGTCCAGGCGGCTACAGATATGTTTCTAAGAAAGACTTGTTAATGTTCTTATGCAAGATGCGACAAGGACTCTCTGATGAATTTCTTAAAGTTATCTTCGAGTACCCGAGCAGACAAGCAACGAGTTTAGCCATTTCCACTGTCCGATATTCTTTGATGCAACGTTTTGTTCCGACAAACATCGGTTTGGATGCAATCACAAGAGGAGATTATGTCCAAAGACATGTAACCGATTTCGCGAACGAATTATACAATCCCGAACCACATATTCCTCGTGTAATCGCGTACATTGACGGTACTTATAGCTACGTTCTTAAAAGTAGTGATTTTCGTACTCTCCGACAATCATTTTGTCTTCATAAGGGACGACATTTACTCAAACCTGTGCTGATAGTCGCACCCGATGGCTACATACTCGATATTCAAGGTCCGTATTTCTCAGACAATCGAAACAATGACGCTGCGATCCTCCAGAATGAATTTCATAGGGATGTTAAAAAAATGCTAGAATGGTTCCAAAAAGGAGATTTAATGATAGTAGATAGAGGATATCGGGATGCTACAGAGCTACTCACTCGCCTTGGGATTTGGTGGAGGATGCGACTTCTCCTCGAACCACGACAAAGTCAACTCTCTACAGATGAAGCTAATGATTCACGGATAATCACTAAGACGAGATGGATCGTAGAGGCCAGGAATGGCCACTCTATCTTTAAATTCTTCCAGCAGACAATACCGATTCCCCATCTTCCTAATTTGGGTGATTTTTACCGTATTGCTGGTGCAATAATCAATAGGTATCATCCTGCCGTTCAAATGGAAGGAGCTAATGGGGAGTTGGCTCGTCAATTACTGGAGAAAGCAAATGAAGTGAATGTTGTCCAAGCACTTGTGGAGGCTGAACATCTGAACACTCGTAACGCTCAGAGATGGGTACGCTTGAATGTTTCGTGTATAGCCTGTTCGGGCTATAACAAAAGTATGAAATAGGCGACTGTCGCCGCCACCATGTAGACAACCACCAGTTAATTCCTCTCTCCCCTATTCTGTTTCCACTCCTCTTTCTATCTTCCCCTCTCCCATCCCATCCCAGGATCGCAGCGTCATTGTTTCGACTGTCTGAGAAATACGGACCTTGAATATCGAGTATGTAGCCATCAGGTGCGACTATCAGCACAGGTTTGAGTAAATGTCGTCCCTTATGAAGACAAAATGACTGTCGGAGAGTACGAAACATGATAAGAGTTTTGTATACATGTATAGAGTGACATGATAAATAGCGACGTATCATTCTATCGTTGATGCCGGAAAATCATTCTACTTTATAGGCAATACTGAAAACGCATCTAAAATTCTCACATCCAATATTTGGGAATCTATGAAAGATACCATACATCAGACACTTTGTGTTTTGTATTGTTACATTGTTGTATTGTCACGGCCGAGTTATCCCAAACAAAGTTACAATTTTCTGACTGGTACATAGCGTTTGTCTTTTCTTATCCTGCACAGTTAATATTAAAAGCATTTCTATTTGATGGCTTCATGTTTTGGATGTACATCATCAACAGAAGGAAACATTGAGAATCTGGTTTAATCAATACCAACATTTTCTTTTTAGCGTATTTCAATCATAGCTAACTATGGCCTGGAGAAACCGTTTGAAATGTTACATTTGCGATAAAGATTTTTTACCGGATCAATTGAGTCGAATAGATGGAGATGAAAAAGCAAATAGACGTGATGGATTCCAGAGGCCACCTCTCGCTGTGACAGATCTTACGAGGATTTGTATCACCTGTAATCAATCTATTTGCAATGAAATAACAAAAATGGATCGCGATCCTACTTGCCTGCGACTCAATGTATTGACACAAACTGAGAATCGTACTTGTATGATTTGTAATGCTGATGCTGATGTCCGCAGGATTACGCTTGAATGCAGAGTGAACGTATTTGTTCTGCGAGATATTTTCATTCCTGACGATGCCAGATCATGTCAACATCATTTGGATGATCAAGG
Organism: Formica exsecta; assembly: GCF_003651465.1. Lineage (NCBI taxonomy): Eukaryota > Metazoa > Arthropoda > Insecta > Hymenoptera > Formicidae > Formica > Formica exsecta. Next base: position 23,950 of record NW_021851835.1, read on the forward strand.
TTTCTTTCTTCAGGCATTGCTACCTGGCTTGCGGTCCATAAACAGACCTTATGTCATCAAAGGACCGCAACTTCAAATGTTCCTCCAAGGACTCAGAAATGTGGCAAGGGATCAAAGAAGATTCGTTGATGAGAACAGTTTCACAGATGCTGAATTCGAATCCTTTTCTCCGGTGACGAAACAGCAGTTTCTGGAACTATTTGATTATTGTGATAGAGTGTCTTGTCCAGGCGGCTACAGATATGTTTCTAAGAAAGACTTGTTAATGTTCTTATGCAAGATGCGACAAGGACTCTCTGATGAATTTCTTAAAGTTAT
>NW_021851835.1:24813-26087 GCF_003651465.1 Formica exsecta
TCAAGGTCCGTCATTCTCAGACAGTCGAAACAATGACGCTGCGATCCTCCAGAATGAATTTCATAGGGATGTTGAAAGAATGTGAGAATGGTTTCAAGAAGGAGATTTAATGATAGTAGATAGAGGATATCGGGATGCTACAGAGCTACTCACTCGCCTTGGGATTTGGTGGAGGATGCGACTTCTCGAACCACGATAAAGTCAACTCTCTATAGATGAAGCTAATGATTCACTGATAATCACTTAGACGAGATGGATCGTAGAGGCCAGGAATGGCCACATCAAATCTATCTTTAAATTCTTCCAGCAGACAATACCGATTCCCCATCTTCCTAATTTGGGTGATTTTTACCGTATTGCTGGTGCAATAATCAATAGGTATCATCCTGCCGTTCAAATGGAAGGAGCTAATGGGGAGTTGGCTCGTCAATTACTGGAGAAAGCAAATGAAGTGAATGTTGTCCAAGCACTTGTGGAGGCTGAACATCTGAACACTCGTAACGCTCAGAGATGGGTACGCTTGAATGTCCAACATGTTCCCGATTTTCCAATTTTGGACTTACATTTTCTGAGGGATCTTACTGTTGGCATCTACCAAATCCATTTGGCACCATCGTATATACAGGACAAGCTACAAAGAGAGGAGTCGGAAGAATTCCAGCTTGAAATGTTAAGGGACGTACAGAGGATACCACTACCTGGTTTAATAAGAATTAGAGTGTACTCTCGATTTCGCAATGCAGCGAAATACCAATTATGGATATCATACCGACCGACAGACGATCATGATATGGATGATGAGATGAATGTTCAGAGCGACCCACCCATCCAAGGTTACTACTGCACATGCAAATCCGGTGCTTGATCTTTGGATACATGTGCACATATTGCGAGTGTTTTATGGTTCATTGGATATGCACGCCATGAACAACACATTCGGTACCCTTCATCGAGGCTCTTTCATACTATCTGCGACGCAGCAAGTAGGCCACCGCAAGAAAATCCTGATAATGTACCAGATGTTATTGACGTTTGAACATTACTTCATTGTTCTACACACACGAACACGCATACGCACACGCACAGAAAAGAGGGTTTGAAGTCGTTAAATACTACGAGAGTGACGAATCGTAGTGTCCTTATCTTTTCTTACATGCACGCACGCACGCACGCACGCACGCACGCACGCACGCACGCACGCACGCACGCACGCACGCACGCACGCACGCACGCACGCACGCACGCACGCACGCACGCACGCACGCACGCACGCA
>NW_021851835.1:26196-38630 GCF_003651465.1 Formica exsecta
TCTGCTGACATTCTGCTATCATTATCTGATATAACAGACTTTGTAGACAATCTGCAGTCTTTCTGCTAACAAAAATTTGTAGCAGACATTTGATAAAATCTGTTCGAACAGACTTTGCTGACTGGGTATATATATGTAACGGCAGGGTCGTTACTACAGGCCGTGTAGATACAAATATATATATATATATATACCCGCACGACTCGTTTTACTCTATCCAGCACTACCTATCCTGCTATCGCTATCTCTCTCGGCTACCGCTATCTCTTTCGGCACGCTCTATCTCTCTCGCGGGGTCCCCACGCGGTACCGACTCCCACCGCCGGATCGACGGCGCCCAGTGGGGGACGCCGGCCGGGTATATAAGCCCGGCCGGCCGAGACATCGAGACCAGATCCTGTCCCGACATCCAACTCCTGACACCGATCTAACCACTACTTACCACCTCTTGGGGCTGAGGCTGATCTCAGCCCCGTCGGGTTGCACCGACGTTCTACCTGGAGTCGAGGTTGCCCTCGACCCCGCCGGGTTGTACCGGCTCCGGTCTACACCGCTCCTAGAGCCAAAGTTGCCCTCGTCTGGGGCCAAGGCTGCACTAGGCTCTGTCGGGCTGCACCGACGTCCGTTGCTCAGGCAGTGCTCGACGTGACACTCGGGCCTGCCGGTAATACCTAGCCCCCTAACATAATCTTAGCTAGTAAGTGCATGTACATACCGCGCTGTAGATATTAGCCGCACGATAGAGATAAGTCCGTAGTCATAAACCTGCTAGTCGTAAGCCTGTTCGTCATAAGTCCGCTAGTTATAACCGCGCCATAGTCTTAAGCTCGCTAGTAATAAAACCGGTTAGTAATAAGTCCGCTAGCTATAACCGCGCCGTAATAAAAGCCTGATAGTAAATAAGCCTGTTCCGCTTAAGTCCGCTAGTTGTAACCACGCTGAACTCGCATGTAAATAAAACCGATACCGCCTGCACGCCGCGCCTGTCTAGTGCTTCACGCCGCCCTGCGTCGATCGCTTTGCGTCTCCGCTTTGCGCCCCGCCACCCTGCTGCCAGCGACACCGCTCACCACATGACATCGCCCGGCCCTGCACGCTGTATCCATCTATCTTTCTTTGAATAAACTATCTTTTCATTTCAACCTGTGTTCTCGTAAGCTTGAGTCTCCCCTCCTCTCGAACCCGGACACCGACGAGCTGATCCGAGCGTCGAGCGAGGTGACCGCGTTACAGGTTTAGGTTAGGTTATATCTTTCGGAAGTGGAGCTCCCCCGTAGGAGGGGCGGAATCCACTGTGTCCACGCATATACTTTACAAAGCAAAGCGAAGTCCACCCCACAATTCTTGTGTAGGTGAGAAAGTGTATGCGTAAACGCAGTGGGTTTCGCCCCCCCCCCCTATGGGGGGCTCCACTTCCGGAAAATATAACCTAACCCAAACCTATTTCTGATTTAAAACTAAAATTTGGTTTGGATTAGGTTATATCTTCCGAAAGTGGAGCCCCCCCGTAGGGGGGGCGGAATCTACTGCATCTACGCATATACTTTACAACACGACTTTCGTTATGTCAAGGTCAAACTCACTATTCTTTTATACATGTTGTTTGAAAATTACATGGTATACTTCTCAAACTTTATTTGTTAATAACTTTTAAATAAACAACGACCGCCGGCTAAAACCTTCGGAATGTTGATCAGGGTCATGACCTTGACTACATATGTCAACATCACTATCCTGCGGGGATGGGACCTTAATATGCATAATTACCCAATTCCCCAATTCTTTCGACACTGCTTCTAAATATTCTGCAGCCGTATAACGAACTCGCGGATTAGTTATGTTCATTTTATGATCAATTCTACGACTTAACTGACGAATATTTGCATTGTTCAATAAATAAAATAAATATTGTTGATTTAATCTGTATTGTGGATGTTTAGATGTCAAACAACATTTAATAAATTCGTGATCAAAAAGTTTGACTTGCCTATTCTTATGTTGTCCATTAATACCAAAAGGATATAAATCTGGAAAACACATTAAATCTAAATATTGTTCACGATTATCTAAAGGCAAGTCCTGAATCTTCAACATTTGATATAAGGTTATCGCAGTTTTGTTTGCTTTCTTTTCATATAAGGGATAGATAGTATATTATTCGTAATAGCCATCATTTTCATCAGTAACTTGAGTTAACATTGCTTTCTGTTGGTCCTCTAATATAATTTCTGTTGTTACAAAGCGTTAGTGAGTGTCAGGTAATACACAGAATTATGCTGTTTAAACTCTTAGGTATCTTTCTTTTCCTTCTTAGTACAAAGGACGGAACAAGACTAAAAAAACTGAGAGAGAGTCGCGTCACCACAGATATAATGGCTTATAACCAAAAACAAAAAAAATAACTAAGAGGGCCGTACATTATGACGAACTAAATCTACGAAGCGCGAAAAACAAATCAATATATATTTTTTAAATATTTCTAACAATTTCTACATCATTTTTTATCTTTTTTATCGGATCATTTAATAATTCAAGCTCATCATCCAATGTCGCCTCTGTATTATTTTCTGTCTCTTCCATTTGAATCAAATATAATAGAAAAGAGCATTTAGAGCCAAGCGCGGTACATGGTGCGCAAACTATTTATTATTAGTGATAAGTTAATACTAATATAAATTTCGAACGTTTCGACCCTTTATTTGGGTCATCTTCAGCGCAAATTACACTAACAAACATAAATTTAACGTCTCATGGTTATAAAATTCGTCATACAAGGTTATACATGAGTTAAAATTAAAAATTAAAATTAAAATTAAAAAAAGAGAACCGGAGGTCTCTCACATCTTCATGAACGTTGGTAATTCTTTCATGTCGTTGTGAAGGTAACTAACTTAGCGGTTGTTATGCCGAAAATCAGAGTCCGATTTATAAAATTCATATCTATACGTAATGTACCTGTAAATCGAATAAGAAAGAAAGAAACAGATGTGAGAGAATCGCGCAAAATTACAAACTAGAAAACAATGATGGGTCCTGTAACACGATATCTGCAATGATAGGAGAAAGAGGAGAACCCATAGGAGTACCAAAAGTCCTGCTTATAAAACATTCCATTAAAGGTAAAAAAGGTAGAGTCTAAAATAAATCTGATTGCAATAAGAAATTCGGATTTCGGTATATTACAATTTCCGGAAATATGTTCCCATCTGATTGAGACACTGTGGATTGCCATCTCGATTGGAACGTTAGTAAACAATGAGACGACATCCAATGAAATTAATTGAAAATTGTTGTCGATGCTAATATCAGAAAGTTTTTTAACCAGGTCAAAACTATTAGTGACGTGGCTGTGGGCGGTGGGAAAATTTTGGAACATAATGCGATGAAAAAAAGAGGCTAAATTGTATAACGGACTATTAACAGATGAAACAATTAGTCGGAAAGGACAACCAGGCTTATGGACCTTAGGAAGTCCGTATGCTTTAGGCAAAATGCCGTCGCTTCCGTCTGCAAATTCAAACCGTTCTTCTGCCTTTTTATGTATAGAATTTCAGAAATCAATCGCCTACATCAAATATCAATCTTCCATTTGAAATTCTGTATTTTTTAATTTTGGCAAACATAAATCATTGTGATTATTTGGCAATATAATATGAGAGTATAAAGTATTGTTGCGCTTTAACCATGTTAAAGCGTCAAATACTTTTTTAACATCAACTTCCTCTTCCCAAATAATCTTTGATTTTGTCGGGATACCTCTAATTTGTAACGGCAGGGCCGTTACTACGGCCAAATATACACACATATATATATATATACATACGCACGGCTTGCTTACTCCGCCCAACCTTACCTATACCGCCGCCGCCATCTTGCTTGCCGCCCGCATGCGCTTACACGTACACCGCACGCGCTATGTATCGCGGCAGGCGCGTGCACGTACAGCGCACGTACTATCACGCTCGCTCACATACCGCATGCGCCGTCTCGCTCGTTCCCGAAACGCTATCTCTCTCACAGTCTCCCCACGCGGAACCGATCCCCACCGCCGGACCGACAACGCGTAGTGGGGACGCCGGCCGGGTATATAAGCCCTGCCGGCCGAGACATCGGGACCAGATTCCGTCCTGCGATCCGACTCCATACACCGACCTACGAAGTACCTACTACCTCTCGGGGCCAAGGTTTCTCTTGGCTCTGCCGGGTTTCGCCGGCTATCTCTACCTTCGGGCTGAGGTTTCGCTCAGCCCCGTCGGATTTCGCCAACTCCTGTCACCACTCCTCGGGCTAAGGTTTCTCTTAGCCCTGTCGGGTTTCGCCGGCTCCTAGCACCTACCCGGGCTGAGGTTTCGCTCAGCCCTGCCGGGTTTCGCCGGTTTCCGTTGCCAAGGCTGGCCCGACGTGACACTCGGTCTTGCCCGCAATACCTCACCACCTAACCCGACACTAGTATATAAGCTGCATGTAAATACCGCGTTGTAAATAGAAGCCGCATGCTAGAGATAAGTCCGCTAGTTAGAATTGCCTGTTAGTACTATGTCCGCTAGGTATAACCGCATCCTAGTCTTAAGGCCTGCTAGTAATAAGACCTGTGAGTACTAAGGGTGCGTTCCGTTTCTCGCATGATGCGCATAGGAGCGCACGAGATCGTTCCGTTTCAATCCATGCGCAGTTCATGCGCGCATGGGAACGGTCTCCCACCACAACGCCGCGCCATGTTGTGCAGCGCATGAGAGCGCATGAGCTGCTTCAGCTCCCGAGGTGGTGTAATCCATGCGTGGTCCATGCGCGAGAATTATTTATGGCGGGAACTACCTGCAGAGGGACTATCTGCAAAGTGGTACAAATAGGATTCATAAACAGCTTTTGAAAGTACTTGTAGCTTTGAAAAGCTACAAGTTTATGTTAATGATGAATTGTGGATGTTTGACGTGTCCAATATTGAATTCCAGGTGGCAACAAGCGGCGGTAAGTATTAATATCGTAAGAAATTTTGATTTTAACCTCAAACTTCAAGATTCCTTAAAAAACAGTAGTGTATTATTCATTTAATATGCTCATTAGAGATTGTGTTTTCTATTTATGTGGGACAGATTTCATACCTAGAACGTTGAATTCCAATCAAATTGTTTATGTGGAATAGCACTTACTCTTTGTAGAATGCCTTTGTAGAACCCTGAGTAATTGAAGACTTATTTTGCTCTGACAGATGAGAAAGTCATCAAGTTTTTGGTGGCCCGAGAAAGTGAGAGATGTAGTATGGCGGTAATTAATGAAGACCTACAAGCTGACGAACCAGGAGAGCTTGCAGATGCATCTGAAGCAAACGAAGCCAGAAAGGAGTCCTTCGTTTGGCCAGATCAGGCAGTTCTTTTGTTTTTGGAGACCTACCGAGATAATGAGCCTGATTTTGCCTCGGGTCTGAAACGCAACAACAAAATATGGGTGGAAATTGCCAACGAAATGAAGAATGCTAAGTACAATGTCACTGCTGCTCAGTGTCAAAATAAAATGTCCGGACTGAAAAGAACATACAAAAATATAAGTGACAGCAACAAGAATTCAGGTAATCATTCAAGTTCTTGGGCCTTTTACTCCGTTATGGATTCAATATTTGGAGAAAAAGCATGGATAGCACCTGCATCAATAGCTAGCAACGATGGTCCACCCTCTCCAGGCTCTTCATCATCCACTTTATCAGAGAAGTTAGCAGCAGATCAGCCAAAACCGAAGAAAAGACGGGTGGAATCCATTTTAGAATCGTTCATCACAGAAATCAAAAAAGATAAGCAGAAGGAAAGGGAGAACAGAGAACAACGGAGAGCAGAAAAGGAAGATAGATGGAAACAGATTAGACAAGAGAAGATGGAAATGCACAAAGACAGAATACAGCTCCAGCAGTCTCTGATTGAACTACTCGCTAAAATTGCAGAACGCAAGGAGCCTTATTTAGTTTAGGGATAGCTCAAGTAGCATTATGACATTCTGTAATATGTGTTGGAGGAAACCGACATGACGAGAGTTTTCTAGATGTGCTTATGTTGTTTTATATATGTTGTTGTTTTTTCATTTGATAGTTTTGATATTACTACACTATTTAAGTTTTATTAGTAGTATAGTTCAATTAGTAAGTAACGGCTACCTCTAGCAGTATTGCATTCTGTAATAATTATCTTGAAGTGTCTAGGGAACGAAAGGTTTCCTGGATCTACTTATTGATATCCCCTCATTCTTAATAGTTGTGATTGATGTAATCACACAGGTTATATTTGTGACTGCGTCACTCTAGTCGATGATATTTTATTTAGCTTTTATGTATACTTGAGATAAGTTTAACGCTGTTTTATATTTCCTATATATTAACTTTTTTTATGAGACTGCACCACTCAAGTTGTTCTGTTCCTATATTTTATGTAACTTCTTATGTAATATCATACTTAATTTAGTTTGAATTGGATGACATTCCTTTTGTATTTTACTATTGCATTAGCAAGACTAGCACATTAGACACGATGGGCGATATCTAATGGGCAATATCTAACGAGTCGATATCTAATGAGAGCTCCGCCTTTTCGAAAAAACTCTTATTGGATATCATCGCCCATCGCGTCTAGTGTGTCAAAGCTATAAGAGTGAGAAGTGTTATGTTTGTAACTTTGCAACTTGTTTTTACTGTTTGTATATAAAATTGCGAATAAATATATGTGCAATAAATAACCAAATATTGATTTTAGATACCTTTATTTCTCCTTTTTGTAATTACATTGTACATATGAACAAACGAGACTGTTTCTGGCTCATTGATCAATTAATTAAAATACATATGAAAGCTATTTCAATTTAATCTTAAAATTTGAACATTAACAAATTCATGCTTTAAAATCATTTTAATGTAAATGGCCTCAAGCCACTTCACATCTTACAGACACACTTAATTATTTTAATTCCCAAGTCTCATCCTCAATTCATTCATGATCCTCGCTCTCTTTTGGTTACCCAAATTTGCATCTGCTGCTATGACACCAGGGGTAACATTATCATTGTTAGAACAAACATCAATATCAACATTGTCATTCTGCAGTATGCAGGCTGTAATAGCTTTCCTGGCTATTAAGCGGTTATTTGAATTAACCGCAGAAAGTTAAGGATGCGTAGAAAGTCGGGAGATGCCGGGAATAAGGCTAACGGAAAGGATTGTTCTTGAGAATGATGGTCACCGGAAAATACTCCGTGGCTGGTAAATAACTTCAAATATGAATATATTCTACCAAATGCACTAACGGATACAAATCTCTTCGGGTCTAGTCTACGAACAGTCGTGTATTCGCGAACAAAACACCTTCTATGGAAAACGCTTAGCTATCGCTTAACGACTCGAAGGACAAACACCGATATCAGTGAGAGGCAGACAATCGAGCAAAATTCGAAATCTCACTTTCAAAAGCCCAAAAGCTCTTTCAATGGCCATGCGAGTAGATGATAAACAGTAATTAAAGTTCTTTTGCCTTGCAGTAAGATGTCCATTATCTCTAACCGGTACCATGACATGTGAGTGAATTGTATATGCTGCATCTCCAAGAAGGTGAGAATTCGAAGGAAAATACTCATCTGGCCTCTGGATGAACTCAGTTAAAGGAGAATTCCTAAAAACACGTGCAACATGCACAGACCCTACATGCCCGGCATAGCAATGAATGAATAGACTGCGAGCATCACACACAGCTTGAAGCTGAATAGCAGGATATTTTTTTCTACAGATATAAAAAGCTGCATCTTCTTTAGGAGCTCGTATCTGTATAAAAGAACCATCAACAGCCCCAATGACACCTGGAAAACCCTTTGCTCTTTGAAATTCTTCGATCACACAGATAGCCTCCTCTCCTCTTGGCCATTTGATAAAACGTGGTGCTAGGCAGTGGAGGGCATAAGTCACACGTCTTACAGCGCGCAATGCAGTAGCCTTTCCCACACCAAACTTGACACATTCAGACCTGTATGTATACAAAACGATAGGGTTACAGCTGCAATATATACTATTTCTTATAGTGGTTTCAACATAATCAAATACATACCGATATGAATCTGGAGTAGCCATGAACCATAACGTTACCATAAGCTGTTTCTCTGAAGATAGTTGCTTCCTTCCATGAGCATTTGTAGCATTCAAAGCTGGCCTTAGAAGTCTCAAAATCATTTGAAAGGTCTCTGGAAACACCCTGCAACATAGCCAAAGTCAAACATATGACAGATCTGTATTTATCAGTCGTTGACGGGAAATACATTCACAAACCTAAAATGTTCTTTAAAAGTTATTCTGGAGTATCCTGGAACAACTCGTTTCACATAATCGGTCAACTTTTCTATCTGAGGAGTTTCACCCCGCGTCTCATTCACCATCAATATGGCATATAAGGTACGCGTTTCACTTTCTTCGTCACTAGAATCCTCTTCATTGCTGCTAGATAACGAAGAGGTTTCATTATCATCTTCTCCATCAACATCAACCTGGCTGCAAATAACAACGGAAGATATCACAGAGAGCACATCATCAGCCGACATTTCATCTGCCATGTCTGCTTACAAACAGCCCAAGCGCGCATGGGTCTGTTCCGTTTCCCTATGCGCAGTAAGAGTGATGGGAAAAACGGAACGAGTCAATGCCCTCATGCGATATGCTGCATTTCATGCGGTTCATGCGTGAAACGGAACGCACCCTAAGTCCGCTAGTTATAACCGCATCCTAGACTTAAGGCCTGCTAATAATAAGACCTGCCTAGTACTAAGTTCGCTAGTTATAACCGCATCCTAGTCTTAAGACCTGCTAGTGATAAGACCTGCCTAGTACTAAGTCCGCTAGTTATAAGGCCTGTTAATAATAAGTCCGCCGCATGTAAATAAAACCGGGAACATTTGCACGCCGCACCTGTCTGGCGCTTCTCGCCGCTTTGCGCCCTTCGCTTTGCGCCTCCGCGTTGCGCTCCGCAAATCCTGCTACCAGCGACCGCATCAACCGCACGCTATTGCCAGACCCTGCACGCTGTATCTATCTTTCTCTCTCACTAAATAAATTACTTTTTCTACCTATACTGTGTCTCGTAAGGGAGCGTCCCGTTTGACCACGTTGATATTGACCATGGTCCCGATTGACCACGTTGCGATTGACCACGTTGATATTGACCACGATCCCGATTGACCACGGTCCTATTGACCACGTTCCCGATTGAAAAACCATGTAACACACACACACACACACACGGTCCCGATTGACCACGGTCCCGATTGACCACGGTCCCGATTGACCACGGTCCCGATTGACCACGGTCCCGATTGACCACGGTCCCGATTGACCACGGTCCCGATTGACCACGGTCCCGATTGACCACGGTCCCGATTGACCACGGTCCCGATTGACCACGGTTAATATTGACCACGGTCCCGATTGACCACGGATCAATACATGTCGTTACTAGGGCATGTAATTTGCAAGTTGTAAAGCGAGGTCCATTGTGTCTGACTGGCGGAGAGGGTGCGGGAGGGGGGGCCAAAGGCCCCCCTTGCACCCCCCGCATGTGTGTGTGTGTGTGTGTTACATGGTTTTTCAATCGGGACCGTGGTCAATATCAACGTGGTCAATCGAGACCTGGTCAATATCAACGTGGTCAATATCAACGTGGTCAATATCAACGTGGTCAATATCAACGTGGTCAATATCAACGTGGTCAATATCAACGTGGTCAATATCAACGTGGTCAATATCAACGTGGTCAATATCAATGTGATCAATCGCAACGTGGTCAATTTCAACGTGGTCAATCGGGACCGTGGTCAATATAAACGTGGTGACCGTGGTCAATCGGGACCGTGGTCAATCGGGACCGTGGTCAATCGGGACCGTGGTCAATCGGGACCGTGGTCAATCGGGACCGTGGTCAATCGGGACCGTGGTCAATCGGGACCGTGGTCAATCGGGACCGTGGTCAATCGGGACCGTGGTCAATCGGGACCGTGGTCAATCGGGACCGTGGTCAATCGGGACCGTGGTCAATCGGGACCGTGGTCAATCGGGACCGTGGTCAATCGGGACCGTGGTCAATCGGGACCGTGGTCAATCGGGACCGTGGTCAATCGGGACCGTGGTCAATCGGGACCGTGGTCAATCGGGACCGTGGTCAATCGGGACCGTGGTCAATCGGGACCGTGGTCAATCGGGACCGTGGTCAATCGGGACCGTGGTCAATCGGGACCGTGGTCAATCGGGACCGTGGTCAATCGGGACCGTGGTCAATCGGGACCGTGGTCAATCGGGACCGTGGTCAATCGGGACCGTGGTCAATCGGGACCGTGGTCAATCGGGACCGTGGTCAATCGGGACCGTGGTCAATCGGGACCGTGGTCAATCGGGACCGTGGTCAATCGGGACCGTGGTCAATCGGGACCGTGGTCAATCGGGACCGTGGTCAATCGGGACCGTGGTCAATCGGGACCGTGGTCAATCGGGACCGTGGTCAATCGGGACCGTGGTCAATCGGGACCGTGGTCAATCGGGACCGTGGTCAATCGGGACCGTGGTCAATCGGGACCGTGGTCAATCGGGACCGTGGTCAATCGGGACCGTGGTCAATCGGGACCGTGGTCAATCGGGACCGTGGTCAATCGGGACCGTGGTCAATCGGGACCGTGGTCAATCGGGACCGTGGTCAATCGGGACCGTGGTCAATCGGGACCGTGGTCAATCGGGACCGTGGTCAATCGGGACCGTGGTCAATCGGGACCGTGGTCAATATTACCGTGGTCAATCGGGACCGTGGTCAATATTACCGTGGTCAATCGGGACCGTGGTCAATATTACCGTGGTCAATCGGGACCGTGGTCAATATTACCGTGGTCAATCGGGACCGTGGTCAATATTACCGTGGTCAATCGGGACCGTGGTCAATATTACCGTGGTCAATCGGGACCGTGGTCAATATTACCGTGGTCAATCGGGACCGTGGTCAATATTACCGTGGTCAATCGGGACCGTGGTCAATATTACCGTGGTCAATCGGGACCGTGGTCAATCGGGATCGTGGTCAATCGAGACCGTGGTCAATCTCAACGTGGTCAATTGAGACCGTGGTCAATTGAGACCGTGGTCAATATTAACGTGGTCAAATGGGTGCCACTCGTCTCGTAAGCTTGAGTCTCCTCTCCTCTCGAACCCGGACGCCGACGAGCCGATCCGAGCGTCGAGCGAGGTGACCGCATTACAAATTAAAATATATAATTCGTGATTATCGTTTATTGGGTCAGTAGAAGAACATAATTTATTCAATATTTCCTGTAACGGAAGTGGTAAATGAAATGTTCTACCTTTAACTTTCTGTACCATTTGTCTTTGAGGCAGCTTTTTATTAATAACAGTTCCCATTTTGAGGACAATTTGAAATTTTTTTTAGCTCTTTAGCTCTTTGTATAAGAATCTTTTCAAATGAGTTAAGAGATGATATTATTTCGGGCACATTATCTGTGAAGAGATTATTCAAAATGCAATATGCAGGCATCAGGCCTTTACGAAATTTGCCTGCATAATAATTACATATATATTCTGCATTAATATTTTGTTGTTATACATGTGCCATTAAATCTCTCCAAATTTGAATATCTATTTGTGTTTGAAGACTATTGACTTTAGACACATTTTTTTCATAACACAATTTCTCACATGATACGCAAATATGCCGTGGTGTGTCTGTTGAATGTTTGATCAAAGCCTCAAACGCTTTACGATATTTAGAAATAATATTATCATCGCTCAGAATTGTGTCTATTCTGTTGATGTTTATATGTGTCTGTTTTTTCTTGTGCAGAAAATATAATTTCATTTAATGCATTCAAATCAGCACGAGTTAATGCCCTATCGAGATTTCCCATCTTTCGATAAAAATCTGTAAGTTGTGTGACGTTGCCGTCTCGCGCGCGTCCGCCGAGTACCTCTCCGATCGAAAAGCGCGGGTTAAAGGGCCGCGCCAGTCGAATAATTGCGAGAACCCTACCGTTACCTCCAGAGAGGCGTCATTAATTGAGATTTCGAGCTTAATATTAATTCCGTTTATTATTTCTTTTTGTATGATGATTTGAGTTGGGAGCCTCACCGGAAGAAAAAGCGGGAAGTCAGTAAAACACTACGGAAAGTATCTTCGTCAATCAAGGATGACCGCCGAGGGGCAAGGAGCCAGCAATTCGATTATTCAAAGCATCTAACGTCTAGCTACGTCACGACAGGATCAGGACCCGCACACGTGATGCGCGACGCACGGGACAGCGAGAAAATCCTCGCGCAAGGACTCAGGCCCGTGCGGATCCGGTCCCCGCGGAGGGACTGCAAGTCTGCACCCGATGGCGTGACGCGGTCCCGGAAAAGACGGAAGGAAGGGTGGCAGCGATACTTCCGG
>NW_021851835.1:39034-39366 GCF_003651465.1 Formica exsecta
AATATTCGCCCGCGATCGCGCCCGGAATCGTTTCGTTCTGTCGTCGTCGCCGTGAATTCGTACTTTGGTGTACGGGCTAAGCCCGATTCTTCTTTGTAGATTTTCGCGTCATGGCCACGTCGTCAAGCGGTTCGAGCCCCGGAGCCTCGAAAGTATCGGTTTCCGCGGATCGAGACATTACCTCGCGTTTTTAATAAACCGTGTGTCGTCTCTCTGGAGATTCGGATTCCGTAGATTATATTTGCGCTGGTTCTCGCACGTCTAGCGTTTAAGACTCGTTCGTACTGTATGTCGGTCGTTTGAGTGTGAGTGTGATTCGCGTCAATTTGTTA
>NW_021851835.1:42777-50577 GCF_003651465.1 Formica exsecta
GAAAGAGAGGAGGAGGAGAGAGAAAGAGAGAGAGTGAGAGGGAGAGAGAGAGAGAAAGAGAGAGAGGGTGGAGGATGAAAGAAGAATGAAAGAGGAAAGAGGGGCGGAAGAACTATAAGGAAGAACAGCGGAAGCGGGGGTCCAGTAGAGATAAGGTTTAGCGTAAGATAGACGTAAGTAGTATGTAAGTTAGAGATAAAGCAGTAGGAGAATAAAGCGGAGAGAGAAAGAGAGAATGACGGAAAGGGCGATGATAGGGCGAAGCATGTACATAATGTATTAGATTAAGGAATAGGTTAAGGGATTGTAAAGATTGTAACCCCATTAGGGATCAATAAACTTTGTGACGTTGCCGTCTCGCGCGCGTCCGCCGAGTCCCTCTCCGATCGAAAAAGCGCGGGCTGAAGGGCCGCGCCAGTCGAATCATTGCGAGAACCGTACCGTTACCTCCAGAGAGGCGTCATTAATTGAGATTTCGAGCGTAATATTAATTTCGTTTATGATTTTCTTTCGTATGAATAATTCATTTGGGAGCCTCATCGGAAGAAGGAGCGGAAAGTCGCTGAAGCGTCACGGAAAATACGATCGCCAATCAAGGAAGACCTTGGAGGGGCAAGGAGCCAGCAATTTGGAAATCCAAAACATCTAACGGCCAAACTAGCTACGTCACGACGGGATCAGGACCCGCACACGTGATGCGCAACGCACGGGACAGCGAGGGGATCCTCGCGCAAGGACACAGGCCCGTGCGGATCCGGTCCCCGAGGAGGGACTGCAATTCTGCACCCGATGGCGTGACGCGGTCCCGGAAAAGACGGAAGGAAGGGTGGCAGCGATACTTCCGGCCAAACCGTTCACCTCAGACCCCGCGACGGCCCCGCGAAAAGAGCCCCAGCGAATTATTGTTTGTAATATCGGGGGCGCGCGCACCCCCGTTACGACCGTGAGCGCGCCGCCCGCCGGCCGCAGCGCGTGATAACGCGTGATTGGTCGCGATAATACGCACCCTGTGTGCGCAGCCCCGGCTGGCCCACAGGTATCGATTCTGGATCGCGACGATCCAGGAGGAGACTGGCGCGAGCTTGCGTGCGAGATAGAAGCGTAAGCGAGAGGACCGTTTTGGCGAGAGAAAATACGAGAGCGATAGCGAGACGAGAGCGAGCGGAGAGGATCCCGGCGATCGGAGCTGCGAAGGACGGACCCGAGGGAGAGGACGTCAACGTCGCTGACCCCGTGTAACCCCCACGAGAGGAAAAGTACCGGTGAGGTTATCCTCCGCCATATTCGCCACTCGCGATCGCGCCCGGAATCGTTTCGTTCTGTCGTCGTCGCCGTGAATTCGTACTTTGGTGTACGGGCTAAGCCCGATTCTTTGGTGTAGATTTTCGCGTCACGGCCCCGTCGTCAAGCGATTCGAGCCCCGGAGCCTCGAAAGTATCGGTTTCCGCGGATCGAGACATTACCTCGCGTTTTTAATAAACCGTGTGTCGTCTCTCTGGAGATTCGGATTCCGTAGATTATATTTGCGTTGGTTCTCGCGCGTCTAGCGTTTAAGACTCGTTCGTACTGTATGTCGGTCGTCTGAGTGTGAGTATGATTCGCGTCAATTTGTTATATTATTTTTGTCTTTCATTCGTGAATCTTCGCGTCTAAACTGTGCGTGCACGTCCGGTGCAACTTCCCTTCGCGATTGTTATATGGGTTACGTGAGAGTGTGAATCGCGTAAATTCGACGTATTATATCGGCTGTAAAGCACCGCGTCTCGAAATTGTAAACGCGTTTTGGTGAGAATTTCCTCGCGATTCTTGCATGAATTGCGTGCGTGTGTGCGTCGAGTATTCAATTCTGCGTAATCCGTCCGTCCGAAATCGAAGCATGTCCGCGTTGTATTAATTGCCTGTTAATCTCAAGTTGCGTATTAGTAATTTAGCGGTAATAGCGGGCGATAAGGTCGCCGTTGGCGAGGTGATATCGAGAATTGATTCGGACTTACACCCGAATTATAGACGAACGTAATAATCAATTTCTTCGCAGTGCGAGGCGTAATCCAAGCCGAGCGGAGATTCCGGCCGATCTAACGGGTCGGTCTCGGCGTACGCATTACGGGGTTTCGCGCCCAGCGTCTAACACCCAGTCTTGCAGCCGCGTTTCTTTTACCTCCGCCGTATATCCGCGCGGTTTATCATTACTATTCTCGAGGAGCTGTGAAAAGTCGTCGCAGTTGATAAATTAAACTTTTAATATTTTTTACGGGGGTGTACGGAGTATGGGGGTGTACGGGGTATGCCCTGCAGAGGTAGTACCCTTTGCCGCAACGGTCGCATTAAGGAGAAGGTTATCGGTAACTGGTCCTCGCAGCGCACCCAGCTCTCACTTATGGCTCCTAGTGCCACACCCCGGTAAACTGCACCGACCTGCAGGCTGAACTAAGTGAGGGTAGCCAGATATGGCGAACCTAACAGCGTCTGTTCTCCATGTTAGGAGCGGCTGAACATACTCCAAAGAGGGCAACGGGAAATCACTTCGGATCTCAAATCCCAGGAAATCACTATGGCGAGGAAACAAATAAAAACGGCCCCCAGCCCTTAAGTGGGCAAGGGGTGCAAAGAATCTCCCGGCTCAAAATAGTGAAGTCCAACCTACACATGTCCACATGGAACGTCAGAAGTCTATTCGCAGCTGTTAAGCTTACGAACGCAATAAAGGAGATGAAGAGGACGAAGATCAAGCTCATGGGAATAAGCGAACTGAAATGGCCAGGAACGGGTGTATACTTTCAGGAGGGGGGGGGGACTCTGTACTACTCGGGGAGCGCTGAGAGCGACCGGCACCATAGAAATGGAGTGCGGATTCTTGTCGACTCGGAGTTCGTTAAATATGTGAAGAGTTTTGTGCCTGTCTCGGATAGGGTCATGCTTCTCCAGCTCCGTGGGCGCCCCTTCGACATCAACCTCGTGCAGATCTACGCACTCACATCGGAAAGCAGATATGATGAAGAAGTCGAAAAGCTATATCAGTCTATCAAAAATATACTTGATAGCCTTCATAGTGACAGCATCACCCTGAGTATGGGGGATTTTAAAATTGGACAAGGAACAAGATCCGACTTAGTTGGGGAACATGGCCTGGGATAATGCAGTGAGAGAGACGATAGACTCTTTGAGTTCTGCCAAGAAACGGGGATGGTAGTAACCAACACATGGTTCAAACTCCCAAAACGCCGTCTATACACATGTAAATCGCCTCTCGATTCTCCAGATAATCCTGTAAGGAACCAAATCGACTACGTCTTGATAAACAAACGTTTCAGAAACACCATAAAAAGAATTACAACCTACCCCGGAGCGGACATTGGCTCAGACCACAACCTACTTGTAGCCGACATGGTGCTGTCGCTGAAAACTGTTAAAAGAAGGTGTGTCTGCAAGAAAATTGACACTTATCGGTTGCATGCTGCTGACGTAAAAGCGAAAGTTAAGAGAGACCTCAACACCAAATTAAACCAGATGACTAAGAAAACCAACAATAACAATGTTGATGTGAATACTCGGTGGAGTAAGCTAAAACAGACTGTTCTCGACGTCAGCGTACAGCATCTGAAAGCGCCGGTGCGTGCGGGGAAGAAGTCATGGATGACGGATGATATCTTGGCTCTGATGGAGAGGCGCCGACTGCTTAAGAACAATCCAGCGGAGTACGGGAAATTGTAAACTGCGATAAGGAAGGAGATTAAGGGAGCAAAACAACGCTGGATGGCCGAAAAATATGAGGAAATGGAAGACCTCATCTCGAAACACGACATATTCAACATCTACAGTAAAGTAAAAAAGATAGCCGGACTCTACAATAAGCATAGGTTAGGTTGCCTATGACGATACTGGACGAAGCAAATAAGATTGTAATAGAAGAAAGAGAAACCATGAACGTATGGCAAGCAGTAGGATAATACGATCGGTTCCAGCCCATTTTTTCAATGAGTGCGAGAGAGAAGTCTGTGAGAGAGAAGAGGACGGAGATATGCTTAGAAAGAGATAGAAAGATACCCAAGGAGGGACGTGGAGACCGGGAGGAAAGCAGGGGGTACGTAGGGCGAGACAGGATGCGCGGGGGGGGGGGAACGGGAGCGGGTACGAGTCGCCGAGATTGCCCGGGAGATGGCGCTCGGCTCGATCGGAGGTCGCGGTTCATCCCCGGCGCGACTCGCCCTACGTACCCCATGCTCTCCCCCCGGTCCCCAGTCCCCCCTCGGGTATCTTTCTATCTCTTTCTAGGCATATCTCCGTCCTCCTCTCTCTCACAGACTTCTCTCTCGTACTCATTGGAAAATGAGCTGGAACCGACCCTACTAGATATCCGACGTAGTCGACGAAATCGCCCAGGAGATGACGCTCGGCTCGATCGGAAGTCGCGGTTTCTCTCCGGTGCGACTCGACTTTGACGCGACTCGTTCCTTAGGGGGGCGACGGCGACCCCTCGCGCCGCTTCTAGCGCGCGATCCGCTATCGCGATTCTTTAGGGGCGCGCGCCGCTTCTAGCGCGCAATCCGCGAGTGGACGCCGGATATCCGGCGTCAAGGGAGTCGGAGGATCGTTGGAGGGCGGTCCAACGGAGAGAGGAACGGTTAGCGGCGATACGAGCGCGCTTATCGCGTTTCGGGGCGAGTTTTTTCCGTTTCGCGGCGACGACGCGCGTCCGGTGACGAGACGCGTCCGAGAGTGAGTATCGGGCTCGGTTAATCGGGGCGCGTCCTCGCTATTTTTCCCCGTTATAAAAGGATGCCACGGCGATCTCGAGGTATTAGTACGTTCGAGAATATTCGCGGCGCGATGAAGCGCGTACCAAGCGCTCTAACGAGATTAGCCGGAAGAGTGGTGAATATTCGAATTAGAAGTATCGAGGATATACAGAATTTGGAGATACCGATTTGTTTGAAGAAGGAACTGTGCGAATGTTATATAGAAGACCGTCTGTACTGTAGAAAAAAGATCGGCTTCGCGGAAGAGTTCGTGCGAGGCGAGCGAGGCGCGATTCGACGAGCCCTTCGCGAACGTCGGCTCCGACGGCTATCTGCTTTATCGCAATTGGAAGCGGCGATACGGAGTTCCGAGATTTTCGTGGGAGGTGAATATAAGTTCGGTTGCCGATTGGAGAACGGAAATTATTTCAAGGAGGACGAGAGATGTTGCGTGAATTACGCGCATAGATCGAGTTTTGTGAGAAGCGTATCGACGCACGTGAAAAAATAGGTGTACAGCGAGATAGTGCCCGCTTATGATTTCATCGACGAGGTCTTCGACGTGTCGAATAATTGGTGCGGTGGCTGCGCGACGAGAGCTTTGTTTTACATCGAGGGTTACGACGAGGAAGAGACGTGGTTTATCTGTAAAAGATCTTGGCGTTCGTTGAACAACGAGTGATGAATCGAGAAACGATGGAGGAGCGCGATCTTCTCGATAGCGCGCGGGACGTCGCGACGGCGGACGCGTATCGCGCGTGGGCGAGACGGTGCGACGAGCGTCTCGAGTCTCTGCGGGAGGGGTGTCGAGGCGAGCGCCGGGGGAGATCCATCGGAGCGATCAATTCTCTGATCGCTCGAACCGTTCGATTGACGGGCGCGAAAGACGATCTACGTCGACGTTTCAAACGCGTGGGAGGCGGCGTAGAGAGGCGCAAGGGATTCTCGTGGTCCGAGATCGAGACGGCTTTTTCTAGACGCGTTTTAACCGGCGCGGTTATCAATTTCGATGATATCGAACCTCTGCGATTTTTCGAGGACGCTAGAGATACCGTGCTCGATCGAATACGCGATGTTATGGAAAGGATATAACAGTGTCAAGGTCAATACTGTGTTCGTCGGCGAGTTCTCGGGCGACAAGATCGTAGTCAAGACTATCGTCACGAAGAATTATCCGCTTCTACCTCTTTCCGACCTGCGAGAGTGGTACGGGAAGCGCGTGGTCAACGCTGGAGGAGTTTTAGGAGCGCGATAGCGGATGGGCATTATCGCGAATATTAAATTTAACGGTGAACATGAACAAGTACAATCCTATGCGCGCCGGATGCCACGTCGAGATACCGCAAGAGATCGCGTTGAAGAAAACGGTGGTCAACGTGCGATCTACGGGTAACGCGTGTTTCGCGTGGGCGGTAGTCGCCGCTCTATATCCGGTCGAGAAACACACGGAGAGAAGCTCGCGGTATCCTCACTACTCGACGGTGTTGAATCTGAAGGGCGTCAAGTTTCCCGTGAGTTTAAACGGAATTACTAGATTCGAGCGTATTAACGACATATCCATCAACGTGTATACGGGATAAGAAGAACGGGAAAGGTAGCTGCCGTATCGTTCCTCTGCGTCTTACCGGTAATAAGAAGGACAGACACGTTAATTTGCTGTATCTGAGCGATACGACGCAACGAGATAACACGGCGCATTTCGCGTAGATCAAGAATCTGTCGCAACTGAGCGATAGGCAACATAAAGCGCATATATGCGATCGGTGAGTACGAATTTAAAAAATTTGTCGCGTAATGCGGATAATGTACGTGATTTACAAATGTGTGTTATGTCGTAGATGCATTATTTTCGAACAAGCGATAAATTATCGGCTCATAGAGCGGACTGCGGAAGAATGAATGAGTGCGCTATAGTCCTTCCTACCAAAGACGACAAATGGTTAAAGTTTCGCAACTACGGTAAAAAGGAGGGACTTCCGTTCGTGGTGTACGCCGATCTCGAATGCGTGCTGGAGAAGAAAGAGGAGAAGAGAACGTCGAACACGTCTATCGTTCAGCATCACAAAGTCTATAGCGCTGGATATTACGCGCGATGCGCGTTCGACGACGCTAGCTCGACTTACAAAGCCTATCGCGGCGAGGATTGCGTATCGTGGTTCGTTAAAGAACTGTACGATCTAGCGCTTCGCGCGAGGACTATTCTCGACACCGATGACGGATCTTACACCGGACGAGTGGGAGAGATTCATGAGCGCGACGCACTGTCGCGTGTGCGAGAGACCGTTCGAACCGGAAGACGCACGCGTGCGCGATCACTGTCACCTGACCGGACAGTACAGAGGTCCGGCGCATTCGAATTGTAATTCAAATTATAAGGAGACTTACGTAATTACCGTATTCTTTCACAATTTATCGGGCTATGACGCGCATTTCATCATCAGAGATGTGGCTAACGCCTTTCCCGGCAACGTCAAACTGTTGCCGCTGACGAAGGAAACGTACATCTCTTTCACGAAGAATGTCGAGGATGCGTCGAACGAGAGATGGTTCAGGAAACGTCTGAAATTCGTGGATTCTTTCAAGTTTCTAAGCGCGAGTCTTGAAAAATTGGCGTCGTATCTCGACAAGAGCGAGCTGAGAATCGCGCGTTCGGAATTTTCCGATCTCGACGACGCCTATTTCGAGCTTCTCGCGCGAAAGGGCGTGTTTCCGTACGAGTACGTCGACGACGTCGATAAATTGTTGGAGACTCGTCTACCGCCGCGCGGGGCTTTCCACAGTTCGCTGACCGGTGACGCGATATCCGAGAGAGATTACGCGCGCGCGATAAGAGTCTGGGAGCGATTTCGCGTCGAGACGTTGGGCGACTATAGCGATTTGTATTTAAAAACCGACATTCTTCTATTAGCCGATGTCTTCAAAAATTTTCGCGACGCGTGTATGAGAAGTTATAATTTAGATCCCGCGTACTATTACACGTTACCTGGATATACGTGGGACGCTATGTTAAAGCATACGGGTATTCGATTCGAGTTGTTAATCGTCATCGATATGGTGATGTTCG
>NW_021851835.1:51606-57317 GCF_003651465.1 Formica exsecta
GGCTTTCCACAGTTCGCTGACCGGTGACGCGATATCCGAGAGCGATTACGCGCGCGCGATAAGAGTCTGGGAGCGATTTCGCGTCGAGACGTTGGGCGACTATAGCGATTTGTATTTAAAAACCGACGTTCTTTTATTGGCCGATGTCTTCGAAAATTTTTGCGACGCGTGTATGAGAAGTTATAATTTAGATCCCGCATACTATTACACGTTACATGGATATACGTGGGACGCTATGTTAAAGCATACGGGTATTCGATTCAAGTTGTTAACCGATATCGATATGGTGATGTTCGTGGAACGCGGGATACGCGGCGGGCTAAGTCAATGTTCCAATAGATATGCGCGCGCTAATAACAAATATTTACAGTCGTACGATCTCTCGGAACCGTCGTCTTATCTCATGTATTTCGATATAAATAATTTGTACGGATGGGCGATGTGTCAATCGTTGCCTTACGAAGATTTTCAATGGGTCGACGACGTCGCGAGCATCGACTTAATGTCCGTGACACTGAACTCGCCTATCGGTTACATTCTAGAGGTCGACCTTGCGTATCCAATGCAGCAATGCGTTCGACATGGATTACGCGTTACGAGGATACACAGAATATTGCGATTTGCGCAATCCCCGTGGCTGCGCGGATTCATCGAACTGAACACGCGACTATAACTTCACTTAGGTAAGTTCGTTTAATCATTAATTGTATTTCGCGCCTCTTCCTCGAGATCATAATTGTAGTACCCTCCACTTTCCCAGTGTCTCCACAAGTTTTCAAAGCTAGGAAAAAACAATTTCCTATGCAACGCGGTTTCCCGTGCGCCTCTCGCGCACTCGCGACCATCTTCTTTCTTTCGCTTTGTGTCAGTGTCTTCACTTATAGATTGCATTAACATATTGAAAGGATTAAATTATGGTGTGAGCGGAGGGAAATTTGGATTACGGCGTCGTATATCCGTTCCAGCGAGAACGTTGAGGCTGATTACGAATCACGGAGATTGCAGCCAGAAACAGAATTCGAGCTCTCCGTTAGCGCCTTCCAAAAAATCATTCAGATTTTTGGACACCCGCAAATTGATTTATTCGCCTCAAGGGCGAATACGAAATGCCATCGATACGTGTCATTGCAGAGAGATCCTGACTCCATCGCCATCGACGCTTTAACATTGGAGTGGAAACGGTGGTTCTTTTATGCTTTCCCTCCCTTCTCTGTGATTTTAAGTCTTAAGAAAAATCGAGAGTGAAAGTTCAAATGGCATAGTGGTCGTGCCGTACTGGGAAGCCCAGCCGTGGTTCCCTCTTTTTTTGTCTTTACTCGATGCTGAACCCATTATTTTCCAGCCAAATATTAATTTGATACGTTCTTCCTGCAGAGAGGCACATCCTTTGTGGCATCGCCTTACATTGGTGGCCGGCAAACTATCCGGGAAACCTTCATCCGAAAAGAAGTTCCATTGGAATCGGTGGATATTTTGATAGTGTCCTTATCTGAATCATTGCTCCGCCAGTACGAGTCCGCTCTCATAAAATGGTGGACCTTTTGTGTAAGAGAGAAAATTGACCCGTTTACCGGTTCCACGAATAACGTATTATCGTTTCTTACAGAAGAATTTAAAAAAAAGTGCGTCACTCAGTTCGCTGAACTGCTATAGGTCAGCGATTTCTCTAATTTTGGGATCTGAATTTGGAAAAAACGAGAAGATTCTGCGATTCTTCAGAGGTGTAGCAAAATTGAGACCGGCGGCTCCCAGATACAATTCGACTTGAGACCCTCACATCGTTTTAAAATATTTGTCGAGTTGGATCTATTGAACTTATTTTGAAACTCAGGTTTCTCTTAATAAAAATATAATGCGTTTTAATTTTATGCAGAGACAATAATAGCGCTATATATGCCGCATACCGACACGCGTCTTTGTTTACTTATTTGGCGGTATGATCATGTGGTGTAATGGGGTGTACATATACACATATTCGCTTTTTCTCTTTCTGCCGCTCTCTCTCCCGCTCCCCCTCATCGCTACCCCCCTCTCTCTCTCACTCCCACCCTCCCGCTCTCTCTCTCTCTCCCGTTCTCTCTCTCTCCCGCTCTCTCTCTCTCTCTCTCTCTCTCTCTCTGCAGTGGAGAAGATGTGTCAAACATCGCTCCGCAAAAGTAATAACTTTTACACGGTTAAATAGTTACGGGGGGTAATAGAAAGTTATTCAAGTCATAGCGGAATAGACAGGCATTAGCCATGAGTGTTATCTAGCCGGGATATGCTGATTTGTGGGCGTGAGAAATGCATTTCCTGTCTGGGACATCAAAGTCTCACACGACAGAAAGACATTAAAGGTGGACACAAAAGTGCTGACGTGTGACAGTGGAACAGAGGTGACTGATCGCTTACGCTAATATTAGCGGTTTCGGCCGATAATTATCGGCATGGACGATGAATATGCCGAATATCGATGCTCGGCATGTAAAAGGACAATAAAAAATCAGGTGGCGACATGCAAGTCTTGCTATCAGGTGAATCGTATTAAGCTGTTTTACCATCCAGGATGTGTAAGCAAACATAGGATTTACGATAAAAATCAAGAATTGGTACCGTGCTCTTTCCCATTTGACAGATTTACAATTGAAAGTGAAGCAGATATGAAGAAGGCATCGGCAGTGGCCGGGGGCGGCAGGGACAGGCTAGGATCTACAGGATCTACAGATTCGTTTGTAACGATGCATTCCCCCATCGTTACTGTACCGTACCCGGCCGGCTTGTTACACGTTTACGATACCAAGTAGTGGAAATAGAATATCAGGAGCGAGTGGATCATCGACTATTGACGTAAAAATAGATTGGCTGGTAAAAATTGTAAAAGAAATAAAAGATGAATTGGGAAATGTTAAGCAGGAACTGCTAGAAGAGATGAGAAGAATGATACAGGGAGAAGTATGTGGATCAACAGGAGGAATACAAAGGAGCTATAGTGAAGCAGTTAAAGAGAAAAAGAAAGAGAATGTTATAATTATCAAACCCAAAATTCAACAAAAGAGTGAAGTTACAAAAAAATTGATTGCAAAAAGAAGCAGAATAGAATTGATGCAATAAGTGATGGATTCCAAATGCGAATAGTAAAGAAAATAGTTAAAGAAAAAAGAAATGATAATAATCAACTTAGAAGAAGAGAAAAAAGAAGAAGGTTCGATAATAATTGAAGTAGATGAAAAAACGCATGAATTGAAGTTGAAAAAAGAGAAACTAAATGTAGGATGGAGAAAATGTCCTATATTCAATCACATTAATGTTAAAAGATGCTTTAAATGCTGGGGATACTATCATATTGCAAAAAATTGTACACGAGATGAAACATGCCACAAATGTGCAGGAAATCATAAAGCGATTGAATGTACGACAACAAAGAAAAATGTGTAAATTGTATGTTTAAAATTCGAACATACAACCTGAAGATAAGTGATGAACACGACGCCCTTAGCCCAGAATGTCCAACATTTAAAAGGGCGATACAAGACGTAAAAGAGTTATTTATGTTATTGAAAACGAGCGAATTATGGAAAATTTTGAAATGATTAGTATAGAGCATTTACAGGAAATTGTTATGGGACTACCGAAAAAGAAAGGTACAGAGGAGGGAATAACTAGCGATATATTAAAGGCAGTATTTTAAAGTGCGATATATTAAAGGCAGTATTTTAAAGTGCGATATATTAAAGGCAGTATTTTAAAGTGCGATATATTAAAGGCAGTATTTTAAAGTGCGATATATTAAAGGCAGTATTTTAAAGTGCGATATATTAAAGGCAGTATTTTAAAGTGCGATATATTAAAGGCAGTATTTTAAAGTGCGATATATTAAAGGCAGTATTTTAAAGTGTTAGAATTAGTAGTTAAAAAGCAAATTGAAACGTATTTGGAAGATAATTGTATTATAACGGAACATCAGTCGGGCTTTAGAAAACAGTATTCGTGTGAAACAGCGATTCAATCAGTCATTGATGAATGGAAATTGATAGTTAGTGAGGCAAAAATGGTAGGGGTAATTTTCATGGATCTTAAGCGAGCCTTTGAAACAATAGATAGAGAAAGATTATTAGAGAAATTATATCAATATGGAATTAGGGGAATGGTTATAGAATGGTTAAGATCATATTTAAAGGATAGAACACAGCAGGTTCAATTTAATAATAAATGGTCTAAATTAATGACCACAGAATATGGAGTACCACAAGGATCTGTATTAGGACCTTTATTATTTATAGTATATATTGTAATGTTACGTCCGGCGGACTTCACGATTCTTTTCTTTCATCGTAAATAGAGATTAGCGGTATCTTAAGAGCGCATTACGCCTTGAAATAAACAAATGGAAACTGAAAGGCGAGATAAACTTTTCGGAAACAAAAATTGAGAGGATATATGATACAAACAGGAAACTAGAGCATATCTGATCTAAGAAATAAGCAAATTAATCAACCACTAAAAGGTTGGGTGACAAATTCTCTTACTAATCTAAATTATGGTTGACAGCTCTCGTAATAAACAATTTCGGTACCAAGAATCTAAATGAAAACCGAAACGGACATTAAAAATGATATCATATGTGCTCGCCTGACAGATCTCCGTTACACGATATGTACCTAAGATAAAACTTAAGTAGATAATAAAAGGCATAACTCTCACTCAAATTGCAACAACTCTCCATTGGGCGAAAGCTAATTCTATAAACAAAAGCCTTCACCAATACCTAAGGTTCTAACACCTCCTATGCTAAAGGGCAACGCCTCCCAGCAACATCGGAGGGCGTGAATAAAAAATTCAATTCGCGAAAAATATTAACGAAACCAATGGAGAGGAGGAGCAAAGGGCTTAATATACTCCGAACATTTCCTCGCGGCTCATTCTTCATTCAGTTCTCATTCATCATTCAGTATTTCTTCATTCAATTTTCATCATTCAGTTTTCAGTATTCAGATTCAGTTTCAATTCAGTTTCAGTTCAGTTCAGTTCATTAGACAGTTCAGATCTTTACATTTACAATTCCGTTTAATTACAGTATATTACAGTTTCAGTTCATTAGTCAGTCAGTTAGTTCACATTTATTACAATTACGTATTTATAATTACTTCGACTTCAATTCTTAAAATTTTATACAAACTCTAAGTGTTTCGAAACCGCGTTGTTTGGTGCAAGAATTTAGACACTCAGTGCAAATCTAGAAGATCTTGTGCCAAGCGACTGTTCTTTCTCTTATTTCCTTCCTCTTAAAAGAAACAGTTTGTTATTAAATTCAAATTTTCAAGTAATATCCAAGCACAAACATTTATTAGTATTATTAGTATTATTTTTACAGAGCGACTCGCAACCTCCTATCTGTCATCAAGGGTCACCTGTATTTAACAGAGCGACTCGTGATATTCTTCCGTCGCCAAGGTTCACCTGTACTTTACAGCGCGACTCGCGGTTTCCTATCTAATGTTAAGGGTCGCCTGTATTTTACAGAGCGACTCGCAACCTCCTATCTGTCATCAAGGGTCACCTGTATTGTATTTAACAACTCGTGATATTCTTCCGTCGCCAAGGGTCACCTGTACTTTACAGCGCGACTCGCGGTTTCCTATCTAATGTTAAGGGTCGGGTCAATTTTACAGAGCGACTCGCAAACTTCCTACCTGTCATCAAGGGTCACCTGTATTTTACAGAGCGACTCGCAA
>NW_021851835.1:58106-58859 GCF_003651465.1 Formica exsecta
TCGCGCTTGTGTGCGTTACCCCTTCCATTGCTGAGCCGTGAGCCGCGGGACCCGTTTCTGGCATCACTGAGGCCGGGCTTCTCGGTTGCTGGGACGGCGCATCCTGATACCTCGCGTTACACCAGGCTACGGGCTTCCCGTAGTTAGGCCGGGCTTCCCGGTTGCTGGGACGGCGCTTCTTGCTAGTTGATAAGTCCGTACCGCGTTATACCGTAAGACCGTTTTGTATATACCGCGATCTGTTTGTACCGTAAGACCGCTTTGGTCTCCGCGTCCTAAGGGACTCTAGAACCATTTGTATATATCGCGACCTGTTTATATCATAAGACTGCTTTGGTCTCCGCGCTCTAATAGACTCTAGTATCGCCTTGTATATATCGCGACCTGTTTGTACCATAAGACCGCACTGTATATACCGCGCATTATAATTGTAGAGCCTTATTACGATTTCCGTCAGTGTCGCACCAACTCCATCTATACGCACGGCCTTCAGGCTACACAAGCGCGCTAGCCCTTCTAAGGGTAGGCCGCAGAAAGTGCCGACGCCCCGTCCTTCTAAGGATAAGGTAGTCAGGCCGTTGGAATTACGAACGAAGGCCACGCGACACCCGTAGTATTTAAGATCCATTTTGTCCAGCTTAGAATAACCATAGTTTACTTACATGCGAACACCGCGATCGCAGAACACGTCCGCATGAGCCGCGCTCGCTTCCCGAGCTCCACGCGCACCAGCCACACGCGAAACTCTGTACG
>NW_021851835.1:61012-82801 GCF_003651465.1 Formica exsecta
TTCTAAGGATAAGGTAGTCAGGCCGTTGGAATTACGAACGAAGGCCACGCGACACCCGTAGTATTTAAGATCCGTTCTGTTCAGCTTAGAATAACTATAGTTACTTGCATGCCCGCGATCGCAGAACACGTCCGCATGGGCCGCGCTCGCTTCCCGAGCTCCACGCGCACCAGCCACACGCGAAACTCTGTACGCGAATTTCTGTACGCACCGCTCTTGCATGTCGCATTGTGAATAACAACCGCTCACGCGAAACTCTGTACGCACCGTTCCGGCATGTTGCATTGTACATATAATATAGCTCAGTGTTAGACTTAGATAATCGCTTGAATAAACCTAATTGTTTAACCGCTTATACCGAGGTAAAGTAAGTTGGAGTTTCCCCCTTCTCCCGAATCCTGGCACCGGCAAGCCTTGATCCGCGGCGTACGGGAAAGGTGAACCGTTACAATATAAATGATATAATAAAAATCTGTCCAGAAGGATGTAGTATAAAAATGTTTGCAGATGATACGTTAATATATGTAACTGGAGAAAGCAGCGCGGAATTAGAAGGCAAAATGAATATGGCATTTACTATAGTAGAAGAGTGGATGAATATAAATAAGTTAAAAATGAATGCAGGAAAAACGAAATATATGATTGTTAGAAGTATAAGAAAAGAACGCTGAGGTAATATAACATTGAAATGTTTGGATGGAACTGAGATTGAACGTGTGGAAATAATGAGATACCTAGGCATAATTATTGACGATAGACTACGATTTAAGGACCATTGTGATTATATGCTAAAGAAAATAGGGGAAAAAACGAGTTTTTTGAATAGAATAGGTAATTATATATTGGCATACACTAGATGTATTGTATATAAGACAATTATAGCGCCTCACTTTGAGTATTGTGCGACGCTGTTAATTGATATGGGAGAAACACAGCTGAGTAAATTGCAAAAAGCACAAAACCGGGCAATGAGAATTATATTGCAATGTGATAGATATACCAAAGTGGAGCGTATGCTGCAAGCGCTGGAATTTATGTCCATAAAACAGAGGCTATATTATAATGTGTGTATATTTATTTTTAAGATTTGTAGGAACA
Source organism: Formica exsecta (assembly GCF_003651465.1). Taxonomy (NCBI): domain Eukaryota; kingdom Metazoa; phylum Arthropoda; class Insecta; order Hymenoptera; family Formicidae; genus Formica; species Formica exsecta. Next base: position 62,111 of record NW_021851835.1, read on the forward strand.
TGTTACCGGAGCAATTAACAAATAGATTAGAAATTGTGTGAAATGAGAGTGAAAGACAAACACGACAAGCTGGGAATATTGCAATAAAATATCGCAGAACAAGGAGTGCGCAAAAAAGTATGTTTTACGAAGGAGTGAAAATGTATAACGCCTTGCTAGCTGAAATAAAGCAGAATGAAAGAATTATGCCGTTTAAGCGAATGTTAAAGGAGTACATTGTAATTAATGTAAACTAGATTTGTATTACAAATAGCTGAGAAAGCTAATAAAGATCAATCAATTAATCAAAAAAATCTTTCTCTCTCCAGCTCTCTCTCTCCCTCCCTCTCTTCCACCCCACTCTCTCTCTCCCTTCCTCCCTCCCCCTTTCTCCCTTCCTCCCTCCCCCTCTCTCTCCCTCCCTTCCTTTCACCCACCCCTCCCTCTCCCCCTCTCACCCCCGCTCTCTCTCCCTCTCTCTCTCTCATTTATTATAAATTTTTAAAATTATAGTTTTATAAAAGAGTAATACACGAAAGAATAATCGTACATGAGCGATATGAACACGCCTTGAGGGACAAAATCGCTTTGCGTGTGTGCGTGCGAGCATACGTACGTGAGAGTCTGAAACTTATCTTATTATTATGATAATAATGAAGAACGAAAAATGTCACAATTCTGATATACGATCATCATTTCTCGGGATTGACTGCACCAATCTTATTCGAACCGGTCGCAATCGGAAGCTTATATTCACATTATATAATAAAAGTGCCGTTACATTTTTTATAAAAGTGCCGTTAGATTTTTTATTACGGCTTTAGTTATTAAAATATCTTAATCGAAAGTTTACTAGTTTTAAAATTCCGGATAAGCTACTTGATAGCGTCGCAGCTCCTGTACATAGGCAAACCGTTGAGAAGCTGGAACGAATTTTTATATATACTTGGCGACGCTACCGTGTCGCTTGATAAATAATATAGTATATTTTATAAACAATATAGCATATTTTAAATATAAACAATATTTACTTTAATAAAATACTCCAAGAGAGAAAAATAACAAAAACGGGATACGCGAAGGTATGAAATACTCGCGAAGAGACGCGCAAGTTTTTTCGAGTATTTTCGCATTATAAAAAATCGTAGAAAACCTCCAATCTGTCCAATTTGCAGCAAATCTTGACGCGTATTAGGCAAACTACTCTAGCCCAAGATTTGCGAATAAATCTTTTTAGCGAGAGTGGAAAGTTATAGCGCATCGAGCCGAAGAGTGGGGGTTTGTTTTGACGCTCTATAACTTTCCACTCTCGCTAAAGATTTATTAGCAAATCTTGGCTAGAGTAGTTTATCGAATCTGCGTCAAGATTTGCTGCAAGTAGGACAGAGCGGAAATTTTCACGATCTCTCTATTATGCTCTCGGAAGCATTTTATATCGAGCAACGCGAAAAAAGGTTAACGCGAGACACGACGTTCGCGTAGCGGCGCGACGAAGAATTCATATAGAGCGTGTGAAAGAGTCCGTATAAAGCGCGAAAGTGAAAACGCAGGATGTGGCGGCCGCGTAGCGGCGCGAGAAAGAATCTGTATGAAACGCGAGAGAGAACCCGTATGGAACGCGAGAGAGAACTCGTATGGAACGCGAAAAGGACGGCGCGAAGAGTCCGTGATAATTTTTATTTTTCTAACGAATGATTTTGTTTAATATATGTAGTTTTATTTAATAAAAATACATTTTTATCATAATACAGCCGTTTTATTTATCCAAGAATTGTGCGACTCGTCCATTCCCAGCCATTTCACGTAAACCTCGTCGCCCCTTCGACGCAGCACCTTCTCCACGAGATACACGTCGGGATCGTCGACGCGCAGCTACTCGTGTTCGTAGAATCCTCCGGCGATCGGCTCGCCGCGCGAATCCTTCAGCAGATACGTTACGAGATTAGTCCGTTGTATCTTGGTTATTCGAAAAATCTTGGTGGTCCAGTTAGGTGTGAAGCCTTTCTCGAAGATCGTCTTAAACTTGCTGACGCGTACCGGATCGGCTACTTTCAATTTTGCCGGAGCCGCGATTTTTATATTGCTGTATACCGTATTTAAAAGTTTATCGGCGATCGCTGGAGTCACGTCGACGGGTCTCATATCTATAGTGCGATGTTTTCGCGTATTGTACTTCTCGACGAGCCGAGATAACTCGTCGATCCACTTGTACGTTCCGCTCAGCGTGAAGTACTTCCACATAGAATTTTTGAGCGTGCAATTGAATCGTTCGACGATCGACGCCTTCATCACCGAGTACGTCGAGTAATGATTCACTTCGCGCTTTTCCGCGAACTTTCGCACCTCGGCGTTGTAGAATTCCTTTCCTTTCCTTGTTGGTCTGCAGATTTTTCGGATACCGCTTAGAGTCTCGCACTATTTTGGATAACGCTCGGGTAACCTCGTTCGCGCTCTTGCTTTTAAGCGGTACAGCTCACACGTATTTGCTTAACGCGTCGATAACGGTGAGTATGTAGTTGTTGTCTTTGTTGAGTCTCGCGTAAGGACGCATCTCGACCACATCCGCCTGCCACAGGTCGTCGTACCCGCGTACCGCGACGCGACGACGCGGGAAGTTTCTTCTCGCGGGCACGTGCAACTCCTCGACTAGCCTTCGTTTTTCGGTGCTCATAATTCTCCCCTCTTTCTCTCGAGGATGACGTTGGGCGGGATCTCTCTCTCCAGCGGCTCGCCGCTCCGAGCGTCGTCGCTGCTCTCGCGAATCTTCGCCAGTTTCCTCACTCTCCTCGATAGCTCGTCCGCGTCTCTCTTCAATCGCGATGTTGAATTTTCCAATTCTCGTATCTTTGCCGCGGAATTCGCCGCGACGTGCGATTTTTGGGTTAGTTCCTGTATTATTTTACCCTGATTGAACAGTATTTTATGATTGCTCGCGCTTCTCGTCAAGGACTTCGCCGCGTTGAGCGATATTGTATTTTTTGCAACATCGATTTGTTCGCTTAAAGCGTTAATCCATTTATCCAAAGCATTGATCCGTTTACCTAGAGCGTTAGCGTTCGCTTCTGTTCTCGAAACGGAATTTTCCACGACGTCTATCCGTTTACTCAGAGCATCGTCGCGCCTTTCAATCCTGGAAACAAAACTCTCCGCAGCGTCTATTCGTTTACTCAGAGCGTTATCGAGCTGGGTGAGTGTCATGAACAGCAGGATGACGCTCTGCCCCGTCTCGTTTACGTCTTTTCTCAAATGCGACGTAATTCTCTCGACGTAGCTTTTGCTCGTCGCGTCGGCGTCCTCCTCCGGCTGAGCCAGGCGTTTTATCTTGCGCTCTCTCGCGTCGTACTCGACGGTAGAGCTTAAACACAGCGCGTTATCGCGTACGTAATTTCGCAGGGACTCGGTAGCCGGACGTAGTCTTCCGGTCCTCGCGTCGTAGCCGCGGTTTTTTACAGGTGTGCCGAATTTGCTCACGGACATCGCGAATCCGTCGTACGACTGCGACGGTCGTCGACGCGACGGTTCGATTTATACCAGTGCTCGGAGATAGTTGCCCTTTTCGGGCCGATATGTGAAGTGACGCCTACGGTCCCCCCACTACTGCTCGAGGCTCGACGGCCGAGCCGCCGATCGCGCGCATAACGCTATATCTCAGGAGCGTCCCGATCTAAAAAATATGCTGAGATTGTATCTGCCGTCAAATCGTCGTTTAAAGCTTTGTCAAATAATTTGTCTATTAGTAATATATTATATATGTTATAGTAATATATATATATTACTATAACATATATAATATATTACTAATAGACAAATTATTTGACAAAGCTTTAAACGACGATTTGACGGCAGATACAATCTCAGCATATTTTTTAGATCGGGACGCTTCTGAGGCATAGCGTTACGCGCGCGATCGGCGGCTCGGCCGTTGAGCGTCGAGTGGTAGTGGGGGGATCATAGGCGTCGCTTCACATATCGGCCCGAAAAGGGCAACTATCTCCGAATACTGACCTATATTACTAATAGACAAATTAATATATTATATAATATATACAGTGTGTCTCACAACCTGTGTACAATATTTTAATAGCGTATTCTAGAGGCAAAATGAAGTAAAAAATCTTAATAGAAAAATATTGAGGCTACAATAGTTTTTGAGTTATAAGTGATCAAAGTTTGCCAATAATATTGCGTAGAATTCGCGCCTTATAGTTCCTTAATATCAGCTGACCGCCGTACATGGTATTCATATACATAAGAAACAATAAAATCAGCCGTATATGTGTACGGATCTGAGCGCGCGAGTTTTATGCGATATCATTGGCAAACTTTGATCGGTTATAACTCAAAAACTATTGCAACCTCAAAATTTTTGTATTAGAATTTTTTACTGTGTTTTATCTCTAGAATACACTATTAAAGTATTGTACGGAGGTTGTGAGACACCCTGTATATTACTATAACATATATAATATATTACTAGTAGACAAATTATCTGGCAAAGCAAATTTAAACGACGGTTTGACGGCAGGTGCAATTTTAGCATATTTTTTAGATCGGGACGCCCCTGAGGCATAGCGTTACGCGCGCGATCGGCGGCTCGGCCGTCGAGCCTCGAGCGGTAGTGGGAGGACCGTAGGCGTCGCTTCACATATCGGCTCGAAAAGGGCAACTATCTCCGAGCACTGATTTATACGATCGCTCCCGTCTCGCGAAGCTCCTCGATTATCGATAGAATCTCGTTTTTGTGAGCGTTGTTGCCGGCTCGACGCGAAGAATCCCGCAATTGCAGACGATCCACTAATTCGTTCGGATCATCCCAATGAACGTAATAGATTCTATCGTCCGTGACTCGCATGGTCGACGGTATGCGACCCGCGCCCGTCTTTTTCGCCGCTGCCGTGGATAAGCGGAGCGATAACGAACTTGTATTTGTATCCCTTATTTCCTAAAACAGATTTTCTAGCATCATGGTCGCGTTTATGAGCGTTCGTTGTTAACAATATACTCTTGTACGTTAATTCATCCTTTTCCGTGTACGTGAGACTATCGGGATTTTTCATAAAGATCAATTCGTACAAACCGGGGGTACCGATGTATTTAATCTCATCTATGAGTATGGGGTCATCCGCGTTTACGTCGAATCGCCTATTGCCGAGCATCGCGCCTTTCGCGCCGATGTACACCCCGTAAACGTGATCGATCTCGTTCGGCGCTTCCCCGCCGAGAAGAGCCCCCATGTACTTTTGTCCCAACGGTCCTAGCCGACCGTGCAGCATTTTGCGACCTTGAGAAGTTCGCGAAGTTCGTCTAACGGGCATTTCGAACGTCAAGGGCGACTCGAGTTTCTCGGGTTCGAACGCTTCACCCTCGGTTTCGTCCCGCGCGAATGGATCTCTCTCGGTGGGGTACTCGTATAACGGAGTAGAAACGGCGTCCAATCGACGTCGCGCTCGTATTTATTTCACCTTAGGTTTTTTCCAAGCGGGAGTCAGCGCTTCCTCCTCCCATTTTTCCTCGACGCTCGTCGTCGCGGGCGAGGTGTCGATCGCGTCTCACTTTATCGTCTTGCGTTTGATCTCGTCTCGCTCGATCTCGTCTCGCTCGGCGCGTTCGGCGATGCGCCGCAGCGGTTCGACGATCTGCTTGAAACGGCTTTTCATCGCGATATCGTTCTCCATTTTGCCGGTCTTCAACGCTCTATGTTTTTTACGAATCGACGCGCGCGTCTTAGCGATCTCTTTCGCCGTCTTCTCTCGTTCGCCGATATCCGTCGCGGCCATCGCGATGAACGGATCAATTCTCGCTTGCGGGAGGGAGTGCGATCGACGTGTTCGACGTATACGCGACGACTGATCGCTCTACGGTACGGCGAAGTCGTTAAACCCTTTTCTGTATCTGCCGGTGCGAAGCGCGCTATCTTTGTCGATCACTAGAAAACCATACCTGTATCGCCAACACGCGCGACATAGCGCGTGAAAATTCTCGTACGACATATCCGTGTTCACATCATCGTTGTACGCGTGACGCAAATTAGTACCATTCTGTTTAAAGAGAATCAACAGATTTGCGTTATCTCGAATGGGAGCATCCCGTTTGACCACGTTGATCTTGACCACGGTCCCGATTGACCATGTTGAGATTGACCACGTTGCGATTGACCACGTTGCGATTGACCACGTTGATATTGACCACAGTCCCGATTGACCACGTTAATATTTGACCACAGTCCCGATTGACCACAGTCCCGATTGACCACAGTCCCGATTGACCACAGTCCCGATTGACCACTGTGGTCAATATCAATGTGGTCAATCGGGACCGTGGTCAATCGGAACTGTGGTAAATATCAACGTGGTCAATCGGGACCGTGGTAAATCGGGACCGTGGTCAATCGGAACTGTGGTAAATATCAACGTGGTCAATCGGGACTGTGGTCAATCAGGACAGTGGTCCATCGGGACCGTGGTCAATATCAACGTGGTCAATATCAACGTAATCAATTTCAACGTGGTCAATCGGGACCGTGGTCAATATTAACGTGGTCAAACGGATACCACTCATCTCGAATCAAGTGCTTTGGTATTTTAGCGTACGTGTGGCACAGATAGAAGCAATCGACGTTCGAGTGTCGATCCATAGCGAAATACTCCCTGATAGTATCCTGTTTGTCGCACGCTACGTCGTCGAACACGAATATCAAATTCGGGAGCGCTTTGTTGGGCGGAATAACATCAGAGTTATCGGAAAATGTGAAATAACCTATATCTTCCATCGGTGTCAATAAATTCTCTAAATACTAATATTTAGGCTGTTGCAACGACTTCGAGTAAACGTAAACGTTCTCGACGCGTACGCCGTGCGGGCTCTCCAGCAAACTTATCAGCGCGTTCGTCTTACCGCAACTAGAGGGGCCGCAAATAAGACAGCGAATAGCGCTCGGTAATAGACGACCGTGTCTGCGCGCTTCCTCCGACGGTCGCGCCCTACCGTCGAGGTTTGTCATCCTTATCCGATCGGCTGCCGCACGAAGCGCATTCCTCTCGCGTGCGCGGTACACTCGCGCAAGGCGGGGCGAGATCTTTTTATTTATATACGAATAGATCGCCGTCGATCGCGCAGTAGCGAATCGCGCGCGGTGAATCGAGATGTTTATCCTACTAGTAGACGGTGACGATATTCTCGATTTCACCACCGATCAATTGCGGTTTATCCCGAAGATAATCTTGCTAAAGCACTTCGGTCGCTACGTGGAACGATTGTGGGAGAAACTGCCCGAACATATAAGAGTGGATCCGGAAGTGCGGCGCTACCGTCGATGTTTGGAGCATTACAATCGTCCCTGGCAATGAACGCACATTGACGGCCCGGCGCCGCTCGTTAAAGATTGCGGCGAATGCAATTCGCGAAGCGTCAAGATAGATGTAAATCGAAAAAGATTTTTGTTTCTGTTTTTTTAAATAATTTAATTTTTTTAATTAAAATATTTTTTTTCCATTTTCCAGGGGGGGGGGGCACGTGCTCGTTTGCCCCCCCCCTGCGGACGCTTATGTACCCGGATATCAATTTTGCGGGCCGGGTACCCGTCTCGCGAAACGACTCGCGCGAGGCGATCGAGGCGTCAATCGTCTGGACGCGGCCTGCCGCGAGCACGATGTCGCGTACTTGCGAAGCGGCGAGCTCGCCGATCGACACGTCGCCGACGGCGCGCTCGCCGAGAGAATGCGCGAGCGCGTCGCGGCGAGAGACTCGACTCTTGGCGAGAGAGCCGCCGCGATGGCCGTATGGATGGCTATGGAATCGAAGATGATACTTGGAATGGACGCGACGAGAACCAAGAGAAAGAAGAGGAGAACGATCGCTACGAGAAAAAGAACGCTTCCGATAGCGAAACGCGGCGGCTTTTTGCCCCTGCTGCTGTTATTGGGAGCTCTCGGTTCTTTGGCTGGAGGTGCAGCGGGAATCGCGAAAGCGGTGAACGATCGCAAAGCGGCGCGACGACAGTTGGAGGAACTGCAACGTCACGATCGCGCGATGGAAGGTCGTGGTTTATATTTTGCACCATACAAGCGCGGAAGTAGCGCGTTCGCGACGAGAAGAAGAGGAAGTGCTAAAAAAAAACTTCGCCTAAACAGACGCTAAAGATCCTCCCATCCGTCGGAGTAACGACGAACGAACAGTTAAATCGCGCGGCGATACTCTCGCGCGTGCCTCACTTTAGAGGCGTGTTTATGCGCGACGCGCTTCCGTCGCTGGCGCGCCGCGATGAGAGCGGCATCGTGAATTTAGACGACGCGTCTGGACCGGGTACTCATTGGGTGGCGTACCCGAAAAAAGGGGGCGACGCGATCTACGACGGTTTTGGCAATCTTCGTCCTCCGCGCGAACTCGCGCGTTACCTCGGGCGCGACGCGAACATCCGGTACAATCGTCGCTCCGAGCAAACGCGCGATCAGAATATCTGCGGACAATTGAGTCTTCGATTTCTCCGGAGGGTCGTGATAACGACGAGGTTATCACGATTCCGGTGGGATCTTACGAGTTAAGCGCTATAAGCGCGTATCTAAGAGCCGCGATTCGTCGTATACGACGAGCGAGAGAGGAGAGACGAGAGCGCGGGAACGAGGAACCGGAAACGAGCGATGACGATTATATATACAACATCGGCGACGACCGTGACGACTATTTCGAAGACAATGAGAACGGTGATAAGGGTGAAAGTTCCATAACGCTTCGCGGTAACGATAACACTATGAGAAGCGAAATCAAGTGCGCGTATCGAGTAAAGGATCCCGCACAAAATCTATGGAAATGGGTTCTCGGCGAATTTGTCTGAAACTTTGGGAAAATGTTGTTCATGTCATCCTGATCAAAAGTTCTCATGGCAACAACTCTCTTTAAAGCAGTATTTTAGCTCCAGGAGACCTCAAAGATGGATATTTTATCACGCGATCACAGATGATTTCACCCATTCAGCTTTCAGAATAATGATTGTGTGTGTGTGTGTGTGTGTGTGTGTGTATGCGCGTGTGCGTGTGCGTATGCGTGTGCGTGTGAGTGCGTGTGTGTGTGTTGCATAACTCATAAAACCTAATAACCCAATGAATTGATGAATAACAGTACTAACAGTATGAACCGTCGGCATTTGCGTTACCCAATGTGCACCGCAAGGAGGTTGCGCGATCGGATTTTGCACATCATTATGGCCCTGAAAAGGACCGATTTTGTCCTCAATTCATGAAAAATATGTCTATTACCTGAAAAAAAAACGAATCGTATTAGATGGTACGATTTTATTCAGGAGGCAATCTGTTCGCGGCATCATGAGTGACATTGATAAGCCTAGTTGAGGGATATTTGATATTTTGTTGATGTTGAGCATACCCAACATACACCATAGTACACTAGCTATGTGTGCACACGTGCCTAGCGTTTGTGCACCTGACTTACACGTACAATAATAACCCTGTACGAGCTCATCCACAACATCCGCTAGTTCCTGATCATTATTGGGTCGGTACGCAATCCACAATTGATATTTAGTTGCATTCCGAAATTTTGAGGAAATTCTTACTCTCATGAAACCAGGTTGAGGTAGCCTTTGTACGTTTCTCATCATTTCGACATGAAATTCTTCTTGATCCTCTCTTTGCAATTTATCCTGCACATACGATGGTGCTAAGTTGATTTGATAAATACCGACAGTGAGATCTTTTAAATACTTTAAATCTAAAATTGGGAAATCAAGAATTTGTTGTACATCTAATCGTACCCATCTTTGAGCATTACGTGTGTGCAGATTATCAACCTCGACTAGTGCCTGAACAATATTTGGTGTTTTAGCTCTCTCAAGCATCTGACGAGCCAATTCTGCATTGGCTCCTTGCATCTCAATAACTGGACGATACCTATTGATAATTGCACCAGCAATACGATAGAAATCACCGAGATTCAGAAGGTGAGGTATTGGTATAATCTGTTGAAAGAATTTGAATATCGATTTGATATGACCATTTCGAGCTTCAACAATCCTTCTCGTCTTGGTAACTAATCGTGAATCATTGGCTTCTTCTGTAGTGAGTTGATTTCTCCCTTGTTGAAGGAGTGCTGGCATTTTCCATATAATACCTAGCCGAGCCAAGAGCTCTGTAGCATCACGATATCCTCGGTCTACAATTAGAATGTCTCCATCGCGGAACCATTCTCTCATTCTTTCTGCATCTCTCTCGAATTCATTCTCCAAAATCGCCGCATCATTATTCCGAGAATCGGAAAAATAAGGACCTTGAATATCGAGAATAAATCCATCAAGTGCTATTATAAGTACGAGTTTCAGTAAATGACGACTCTTATGAATCGAAAAAGATTGACGTAATGTGCGAAAATTACTACTTTTGGATATATAACTATAAGTTCCATCGATCGGAGCAATTACACGAGAAATGTTTGGATTAGCATTGTACAATTCATTAACGAATTCAGGTACGTGTCTTGCAATATAATTTTCTCTAGTAATTTAATTAAAACCAATGTTTTCCGAAACAAATCGTTGCATTAGAGATTGGCGAACAGTAGAAATTGCCATACTTGTTGCTTGTCTACTTGAACACTCGAAAATAACTCGCAAAAAGTCATCAGATAAACCCTGTCGTAGCTTACATAAAAACACCAAGAGATCCTTTTTCGATACGTACCTGTGACCCCCATTGCAAACTACTCTATCGCAATAGTTAAAGAGTTCTAAAAATTGCTCTTTTGTCACGGGAGAGAATGATGAAAATTCAGAATCTGTGAGACTATTTTCATCAACGAATCTGCGTTTATTCACAGCGACATTGCGAAGTCCTTGCAGAAGAAGCGGAAGTTGTGGACCTTTAAGAACATACGGTCTGTTTATAAATGGTAAACCACATAATAATGGCTCCAGGAAAAAACCTCTATCGTCAAGATGATGTTGACGTGATCTGACATTCTCAGGAATATACATATTGCACAAAATAAAAACATTTACTCGACAATCGGCAGTAACCTTGTGAACATCTTCTTCAACATTGCATATTATGCAGGTACGATTGGCAGTTTGTGTTAAAACATTAAGTCAAAGGCAAGTGGGATCGTGTTCTATTATGCGTATCTCATCAAGAACGAGTCGATTACAATTGATGCAGAGTCTTGTTCGATCTGTTATTTCAAGAGCTGGTCTGTTAAAAGAATCACGTCTAACAATAGCGATTTCGCGGAGAGCAGCATTTTCATCCCCATCTATTCGACTCATTTGTGCCGGTAGAAAAGCGCCATCACAGATATAACAACGTAATCTGTTTCGCCAAGCCATTCTGAATCATCGATTACTGATCGCACTCTTTTATCAGCACAAACTAAATTCGAAACAGAAGAGAAAAGAAAAGAGCGTATTAATATATTATGATGGAAATAATAAAATATATTTGCGTTTTACTGCAATTATTTGAAAAATACTGAAGAGAAAATGCTACAACATACAATGATAGGATAAAAAATATTCCCAGTAATGCGATGTTAGATGATTATATTTATCCAAGTTTATAACAAGTATTGTTAGGCCTCGCGCAAGTCTTGCGTGAGTCTCGCTGAATATATAGTCTTTCGTCTCGTCCCGCACTCGTCTCGAAATCGTCACATTTTCGCCGCACGGCAATCTTTGTGTGAACGGTTTAATAAAACCTGACTAATGTAATTACGAGAGATAACGCAAATGGCGACGGTTCATACTGTTATTACTGTTATTCATCAATTCATTGAGTTATTAGGTTTTATGGGTTATGCAATACACACACACACACACGCACGCACGCACGCACGCACACGTACACGCACCCAACCCCACCCACACCCACACACACACACACACACACACACACACACACACACACACACACACACACACACACACACACACACACACACACACACACACACACACACACACACACACACACACACACACACACACACACACACACACACACACACACACACACACACACACACACACACACACAATCATTATTCTGAAAGCTGAATGGGTGAATCATCTGTAATCGCGTGATAAAATATCCATGTTTGAGGTTTTCTGGAGCTAAAATACTGCTTTAAAGAGAGTTGTTGCTATGAGAACTTTTGATCAAGATGACACGAACAACATTTTCCCAAAGTTCCAGACAAATTCGCCGAGAACCCATTTCCATAGATTTTGTGCGGGGTCCATTCACAAAACCCGATAACATCGGTTCGCTACTAGATTTCTCGTCTCGCGTGTTACAATCGAATAAATGGCACGCGTCCGATAAACCGATAAATATTATGGCTATTAACCTCATTCGAGTAGAGTGCAACGTCACGACAGGGGCGTATCACAACGACAAATCCGCGCATACTATACACGAGTTCGCGCCTAACGTTCCACCCGGATATAAAGTGTCGGAGATCCCGGCGCAGATCATTTACCTCCCGATCATCGCGCGGACCATTACCGATATAAACGTGCGTGTCGTGGATCAGAACCGAAGACTGATCGATTTTCGCGGCGAGGAGATCACGGTTCGTCTGCACATGCGGCGAAAACGGTAGAGAATCGCGCGATGCTCGTAGCAAACGGATCGAACGCGAGAAACGCGCCCGTCGTCGCCCGTCGTCGCCGTCGCGTCGCCCCTAGACGCGAAAAAGAGAAGGAAGAAGGGAGGAAGGTTGACCGTCGCTAACCCGGTTTTCCTGCGCTCTTTGGGCTTCGTCGTGCCGAGGACCGCTTCTCCGTAAAAGCGGAATGTGCGACATTCTAAGCATCGGCGGGGAGCCGATCTTCGACGATCGCATCGTCAAGATCGAGATTCACACGTTCAATCCTTACGCCAATACCACATTCGGGAATAGCGACGAGATACGAATTCCTATACAACAGCAGGATCTGTACACGTTACCGTGCGACAGTTTTCTCTAGATCAAGGGTAGACTCGAGTCGAAGGCATTACCGAGCGCGCAGGGGGAAGTCGCGTCGGTGACGAGGCTGGTGAACAATTGCGCGGCGTTTATGTTCGAGGAGATTCGCTACGAGCTCGACGGCGTGGAGATCGATCGAAACGGAAACGTCGGGATAACGAGCACGATCAAGAATTACGCGTCGCTGACAGTCGAGAGAGGCAAGATATTAAAGAACGCCGGATGGGACTTATCGGCGGTAACTCACTCGTCGATCGACGATTTCAACTTTTGCGTACCTCTCAACGTACTATTAGGTTTTTGCGAGGATTACAAGCGCGGTGTGATCAACGCGCGATACGAACTTATTCTGATATGAGCACGCAACGATAACAATTATATCATATCGCGCGAAACGCAAGAGCCTAAAATAGTTTTGTTAAAAATACAGTGGAGAATGCCTCATATAGTGTTAAACGATGTTAATAAATTAAGGTTATTGCGCACGTTGGATAGCGGACGATAGCTGAGCGCTCGTGGGATCTCTACGAGTTTATCAACGCGCGATACGAACTTATTCTGATATGAGCACGCAACGATAACAATTATATCATATCGCGCGAAACGCAAGAGCCTAAATTCGTTTTGTTAAAGATACAGTGGAGAATGCCTCATATAGTGTTAAACGATGTTAATAAATTAAGGTTATTACGCACGTTGCATAGCGGACGATACCTACGCTTTTCGCTCGTGGGATCTCTACGAGTTTCCGCTTCTACAGAGCACGACTAAACACTCGTGAGCTGTCAAAGAGGCGACGCAGCTCGAGAAACCGCGATACGTTATCTTCGCGCTACAGTCCGGAAAGAAGAACGTTCTGTCCGAGGAGCCTTCCTTATTCGACGATTGCAGACTAATGTTAAGCTGTATCTTAATTCCGATTTTTATCCTTACGACGACATGAATCTGGATTTCGATAAGCGCAAAGTCGCAGTGCTGTACATGTATTCGAAATTTCGAAGAATGTACTACGGATGCGACAACGGCGAAGCGCTCTTAAACCTGAATAAATTTTTAGTCCACGGCCCGCTCGTAGTCATCGACTGTTCTCGACAGAATGAGTCAATCAAGAGCGCCACTGTGGACGTTCGCGTAGAGTTCGACTGCAAGGAAAACATCCCCTCTAACACCACAGCCTACTGTCTTATCATTCACGATCGAGTGGTAGAGTACAATCCGCTCACCAACGTTGTGCGCAGAATCGTGTAAGCGCGATGATATTCAAAAAAGTATGGAGAGAGAATAATCAAAAAGCAAACACTTCGAGTAACGTTAACAACGACGATGGACGCGCCGATCTTCGTCGGTCTTCAAAGTTTCGTAGTCAATGAGAGATTCGTCGCGAAAGAAGTAGCCGTGTTAAGAAATGGCGCGGAATTGACGCATCACATCTTTCGCCCACCGATGTCTTGGGATCTGCTAAGGAGAGCGGGAAAATCGCGAGCGTGTTGGTTGACGTCTAACCATCATCAACTAAAGTGGAATGACGGACACGTGAATTACGGGTCGATGAAAAGACTCGTTCGGAACGCCGTGTGCCGAGGATCTAGCCCTGATTCGACGGTGCGGATCTACGTCAAAGGTCACGAGAAGAAGAAATGGCTGATCGAGATCTTAGAAAATGTCGCCGACGATCGCGACGTAGCCGTCTCCGTCGAGACCATCGACGCCGATTACGAGGACATCGAACGTCTGGAGACTCTAAACGCTTCGCGGGCCTTTTGCTGCGGATATCACGCGAAGAATTGCGTGTTGGAGAACGCTTGCAAACTGCACAATTGGTGGTTCGAGCGACGCGATCATTTGCGCGATATGTGCGATTGATTCTATATTATATTACTTTAAATTATTTTACTTTATATCCATGTAAAACATCTTTTATCTACTCGTTTGTATTAAAAATCATATTGAATTATTGTATATTATGCATTATCGTATATTATATAACGTATCGAGTTAATTATATAATCTATAAATTTAATTATATTTTAAGCTTTATATAATGTATCGAATCAATTATATAATCTATAAATTTAATTATATATTTTAAGCTTTATATATTTTAAGCTTTATGTATGTAACGATACCGTTACCAGCCTCGCGGGCCGACCAGCCGCCCGCAATTTTGAGGCTCGGCCTCTATGGCGCCCCTAAACTTCCACACTCGTGTCGCGGCCCCACCGTGGGGCCGCCCCACCACGCGCCGACTTGCGTGAGTGGGAAGCCGGCCGCCGGTATATAAGGCGCTCCGGCGAGCGGAGCGTTACCAGTTCCCGATCCCGAGTCCTACCTAGTACAACTCCTGATCCGAAACCTATACCGCACCTTACACCAGGCTACGGACTACCCGTAGTTACGCCGGGTTACCCGGTTGTTGGGACGGCGCATCCTGATACCTAGCGCTACACTAGGTCACGGGCTACCCGTGGTTATGCCGGGCTTCCCGGTTGCTGGGACGGCGCATTCTCGATCCTTCGTGTTAAACCAGGTCACGGGCTACCCGTGGTTATGCCGGGCTTTCCGGTTGCTGGGACGGCGCACTCTTAGTTATAAGACCGTACCGCGCTCGGCGCACCGTTCAACCTGGACGGCCGTTCGCCTACCCCGCGACCGTTTCTACCGTAAGACCACTTTGGTCTCCATGTATCTTTCCATATAAATACCGCGACCTGTTAGATGGTAATACCGCTTTGTACATATACCGCGACCCGCTATATTGTAAAACCGTTGTACGTATACCGTGACCAGTAAGACCGCCCCGGTCTCCGCGTCCTGATAGACTCTAGTACCGCACTGTATATACCGCGATCTGTTCATATTGTAAGACCGCACTGCAAATACCGCGACCTGTTAATATTGTGAGACCGCACTGTATATACCGCGCATTATAACTGTAGAGCCGATTCCACCTGTACGCACGGCCTTTAGACTACACGAGCGCGCCAGCCCTTCTAAGAGTAGGCCGCAGAAAGTGCCGACGCCCCGTCCTTCTAAGGATAAGGTAGTCAGGATGTTGGAATTACGAACGAAGGCCACGCGACACCCGTAGCATTTAAGATCTGTTCTGTTCCGCTTAGAATAACCCCAATTGCTTGCATGCGAACCTCGCGATTGCAGACCACGGCCGCTTGAGCCACGCTCGCTTCCCGAGCTCCACATGCACCAACCACGCGCGAAACTCTGTACGCACCGTTCCCGCATGTTGCATTGTGCATAGCTTTCAGTGTTAAATATCTTTTATAATAACCGCTTGAATAAACAGTCTTGTTTAAACCGCTTATACCGAGGTAAAGTAAGTTGGAGTTTCCCCCTTCTCCCGAATCCTGGCACCGGCGAGCCTTGATCCGCGGCGTACGGGAAAGGTGAACCGTTACATGTATAATATATCGAGTCAATTATATAATCTATAAATTTAATCATTTATTTTAAGCTTTAATGAATGTATTCGTCATACTATCGCAAAATACACGCTATACGAACGAACCGTGTTTTTCCTTTATCGCGGTCGCGTATCATTTCCCGCGATAATAGCTCGCGCATCTCCTACTTTAAAACGTTTATACTGATGTCCGTCAGAAAGTAAAGTGAATAAAATGCCATCATTAATCAAATTGGTTTTGCGTCGAGGACGTTGGAACGCGTCATGGTAGGCGCACGATTTGGCGGTGGGGCTGTTAAAAGCCCTGTTAAATCTGATAGTTTTTCAAAGAGTAAGTAATATTTGTGTATATTTTATATTAATTATTTATAATATATGTATATTATAATTCGATTTATAGTACGATTTTACGAGCGACATCCAGATCCCTAGATTTTTAAATTTTGAACACCGACGATATGTGCGAATGATGCGGCGGTACGAGCGCGAGATCCGCGAAAATGTGTGGGAGGACAAGCCGGACGGCCTCCATTTAAATTTAAGACGCCTCTTCGACCTCGAGCCCTACGAGGATGACGTCAAGGAATTTTGGGACGAACCTCCGAACAAGAGATCGAAGGCTTGATTGCGAGTATCTTTTTTAAGATTCGTAATATATTAAATATTAAAAGATAAATATTAAAAATTAAATTATTATACTAATAAAACTTATATTTTTGTTTCAGATCGAGCGTCATCGTATTTTAAATTTATTTTAAATTTATTTGAAATTTATTTTATATTAAACATATTTTGTATTAAACGTGTATTTTTTTCTAAAATCAATTTCAATCTTTACACATTAAGGGGATCCCAAAAGCTCTTTACGGATAAAACCGTTATTATGCAAAATCTTTTTGTTGATTATAGATATCAAAAAATCCTTTTCCACAATTAAAGTATTCATAATAACGGAGTACGGAGTTTAACATTTCATATGAAAAGTGAAAAAAAATTATAAAATTACAGTTTTGTTATCGGCCCGTGCCGTCAACATTTACTTAATATAAAAGATTTGTAATCTGCACGTGCCTAATCAGTAAACCCCGCACTCGGCATTTCATCAAAGAGTATAAGTGAACTTAGAGAAGTGAGTTTAGAAGCTTTATAAAAAAGATTTTGCAAAATAAAATTTTCGTGCATATGTGTGTGCGCGAGATGGAGGCTCAAGAGTAAAACAAAGCAATAGATTAGTTGCGTGATGTCGCGATAGAGCTGCAATCGTACATGACAAAGACACACATAATCGTACTATCTTCGTCTCTTTTATGTGTGTGAGATTAATATACATGTACGCACTAGCATTATTGCAGTATCTTTTTCCTCTCGATCATACGCTCAGACTCTTTCTAATCGCTCGCTCGCTATGTACTATGTATCGCTTAGCTTCATGCTCCTCGCATATTCACTTACGCGTTCACTCGCGCTTCTCTCTCCCTCCCCGTATCTCCCTCCCTCCCTCCCTTCCTAAATTCCACCCCCTCTCTCTTTCCTTCTTTCCCTCTCCCTCCCACCCCTCTCCCCCTCCCGCTCAATTCGTGTGAAACAGCGATTCAATCAGTCATTGATGAATGGAAATTGATAGTTAGTGAGGCAAAAATGGTAGGGGTAATTTTCATGGATCTTAAGCGAGCCTTTGAAACAATAGATAGAGAAAGATTATTAGAGAAATTATATCAATATGGAATTAGGGGAATGGTTATAGAATGGTTAAGATCATATTTAAGGATAGAACACAGCTGGTTCAATTTAATAATAAATGGTCTAAATTAATGACCACAGAATATGGAGTACTGCAAGGATCTGTATTAGGATCTTTGTTATTTATATTATATATAAATGATATAATAAAAATCTGTCCAGAAGGATGTAGTATAAAAATGTTTGCAGATGATACGTTAATATATGTAACTGGAGAAAGCAGCGCGGGATTAGAGGGCAAAATGAATATGGCATTTACTATAGTAGAAGTGTGGATGAATAAGTTAAAAATGAATGCAGGAAAAACGAAATATATGATTGTTAGAAGTATAAGAAAAGAACTGCAAGGTAATATAACATCGAAATGTTTGGATGGAACTGAGATTGAACGTGTGGAAATAATGAAATACCTAGGCATAATTATTGACGATAGACTACGATTTAAGGACCATTGTGATTATATGCTAAATAAAATAGGGAAAAAAACGAGTTTTTTGAATAGAATAGGTAATTATATATCGGCATACACTAGATGTATTGTATATAAGACAATTATAGCACCTCACTTTGAGTATTGTGCGACGCTGTTAATTGATATGGGAGAAACACAGCTGAGTAAATTGCAAAAAGCACAAAACCGGGCCATGAGGATCATATTGCAATGTGATAGACATACCAAAGTGGAGCGTATGCTGCAAGCGCTGCAGTTTATGTCCATAAAACAGAGGCTATATTATAATGTGTGTATATTTATTTTTAAGATTTTAAGGAACATGTTACCGGAGCAATTAAGAAATAGATTAGACATTGTGGGAAATGAGAGTAATAGGCAAACACGACAAGCTGGGGATATTGCAATAAAATATCGCAGAACAAGGAGTGCGCAAAAGAGTATGTTTTACAAAGGACTAAAAATGTATAACGCCTTGCCAGCTAAAAAAAAGGGGATGAAAGAATTGTGCCGTTTAAGCTAATGTTAAAGGAGTATATTGTAATTAATGTAAACTAGATTTGTATTACAAATAGCTCCTTGTTTCGCACGCAGAGTACGGAGTTGTCCAACGGTGTTGAGAAAACTCAACGGGGTGGCGAACTCACCAGCCCACGGTTCGAATGGTCGGATCGGTCGGAAGTTAGATCGTTTTCTCGAGAACTCTCGAGAGAAGCGATCGAAATCGGATAATTTTTAATCAATTATGTAATTAAAATTATGATTACTTATTTCATTAAAATCAATCCGATTTATGTCATATTTAGTGTTAGTAGTATAGCTAGGCCGGTTCTAAGCCACGGTCCTCTGAGGGTTGGTGAGGGGCGAGGGGAAACCGTCGCGGGGGTATGACGTCACGCGGGGGAATCGCGTCCTAACCGGTAGGCGAGGGGTCCGCGGAGAGGGGGAAGGGGACCGCGTCCTAACCGATGGGCGAGGGGTCCGCGGAGAGGGGGAAGGGGACCGCGTCCTAACCGATGGGCGAGGGATCCGCGGAGAGGGGGAGGGGGACCGCGTCCTAACCGATAGGCGTGGGACCCGCTAACCTAACCGTCGCGAGACGTCCGCGAGTAGGTGTGAGAGAGATAGCGCTAATCATATTCTATGGGCGTGGGAGAAGGATAGCGCGAGGCGTCCATATGAGCGTAAGACAAGGATAGCGTTTACATGCATGTTGGAGAGAGATGGAGCGAGGCATGCACTTGGGAGAGAGATAGCGCGAAGCATGCACTTGGGAGAGAGAGAGAGAGATAGCGCGAAGCATGCATGTGGATGATACGACGTTCGCAAGGCGGTGCGAGAGGGATAGCGCGAGGCATGCACGCGTGTAGGAGAAGGATAGCGTCCGCATTGGCGTGGGAAAAGGATGACGTTCGCGGGAGAAAGAGAGAGAGAGATAATGCGTGGAATACACGCGTGTAGGAGAAGGATAGAAGAAGGTGCAGAAATAATTGACATTTTTAATACAATAATAATAATAATATTTATTCAATATATGTTTAATATAAACCCATGTGTGTGTGTGTGTGTGTGTGTGTGTCTGTGTGTGTGTGTGTGTGTGTGGCACGCCGAGTCCACCTCTATGAAATCCTACCATAGATATTGTTCTAATCTCGCAATGTATTTGAGTTTCTCCATATTTCCAATTCAAGTCTTTTTCACAACACAAGTTTTGGGGTCCGCGGGGAGAGGAACCACGTCCTAACCGATAAGCGAGAAGTCCGCGCGTCCTAACCGGTTGGCGAAGGGTCCGCGGAGAGGGGGAGGGGGACCTCGTCCTAACCGATAGGCGAGGGATCCGCGCGAGTAGGTGTAAGAGAGGGATAGCGCGAAGCATGAAACAACTATTGAACGACTATCGAACGGCTTTGAACAGCTTTCAAACGGCTTTGAAAAGCTTTCGAACGGCTATTGAACGGCTATAAACGACTATTGAACGACTATTGAACGACAAAACAATTATTTATACGCAATTCAAATATTTAAACTCTATGTCCATGTACTGATATGTAACATCTATATTTTAATTAACTAGCTGACGCCGCTATCAAACGTCACGTACTGAAATTTAATACTCGCAAACTGGGATAAGAAA
>NW_021851836.1:0-7788 GCF_003651465.1 Formica exsecta
AAAGCAGTAAAAATATATTGTGATATTGTCTCATTTCAATATATGCAAACACAATGCAAAAGATTGCGTTTTCTATTAAGTATGTTTTAAATAATTATGTTGGTAATGGCAGAACTAAAAATGTCGATATTATCGACCCTTTTAGTTATGTTTAGATGAGGGCGCTAACCCGTCGGAGTTCGCCCGTCGGTTTAGGATCCCCTTAATTTGAGAATATTTGTGTAATTAATGTTTATTTCTTCGGGAACAAGATTTTCTTTGATTATATTTGGCCCAGATCCCGTATCTAACATGAAAGTTATATTGGTAAATACGTTATCAATATCGGCTTGAATGGTAGGCACACGACTATGTTTGTCGAGATTTACAGTCACGGGTCTTATGTTTGTTTTGGGCAGTCACGGGCCTTATGTTTGTTTTGGGCTTATCTACTTGGTTGCTTGAGATTTGGACGGGTGCGACTCCCGTTCGGACCCCTGTTGCGCATCCGACGTTGAGGAGCCGTTGTAGTTTTCCTGATTATTTCCCTTTTTCCGGAAGTTACTGGCATGCCATAGTTGACAATCCTCGAGAAGATGACCTTGCTCCTTACAATAGCGACAGAATAAAGAATTCTTTAACCCCGTTTGTTGGTTTAATTTTGACCGACAGTTTTTAGCAATATGTCCGAAATTGTTGCAAATTTGGCAAGTTACGCGAGTTTTATTTTCCGTATAACGTTGTTCATTCTGTTTCTTCCAGCAATTATTTGCAGAATGGCCGAGTCTTTCGCACCATTGACAAATTACTGAGATTTTGTTGTTATTTGTTGTATTATTCTGTCGGCAGGATTTTGCATCATGACCAGATTTTAAGCATAATTGACAAGTTATTATTCATGTTGCCGCCGGTAACGCTCGGGTCTCTCTTTTTTTCGTATTTATTAAATTCAGGTATAATAGTCTTATCGCAGGAATCGGCAAAATGAGACTTGGCCGCTGTTTCGCTAAACTTTTTTTCGAAATCTTTTTCAATTACCGTTTCGTCTAATGAAAAGTTAATGTTATTAGTAGTTTTATTAGGAGTGGAAGTGTGATGTGTTTCTGATTTGTTAGATTTTGTTCGATTGTATGTTTGCTGAGCAAGTTGAAAATTTCGTTCTACTTCGTCTTTATCAGCTGTGCCTCTTGTCCCTTTACTCATTCCAGTTTAAAAGATCGCACATTACAATCCCGGACGAGCCCCCAATATTTAAGAAACAATATGTTATGTCGAGACTCGAAGAAGGATGAGTTGATGGCGCACGATGAAGGGCGCAACAACTTTCCTAATTATTCCGAAATCAGATGCCTTGCGGCGTAAGAATCGGGTCGAACGAACTCTTAGGTCTGAAAGCCAGGTAAACGACCGTTCGGGTCGCTATTACGCTATTTATTCAGACGTTCGCTCGGTGGTCCCTTTTCGATCAGGGAATTTAATCCCTGTTACGCGGGATGGGACCTAGTGCGATCTTTGTACTGGGAACGAGAGAGGGGTTAAGAATTGTTTAACTAGTTAAATAAAATATAATTTTATTCATTAGAAAAATAAAAAGTTTGGATACATGATATATATATTTGTAGAAAGTGATAACATTTATCGTGTGAGTGTGAGTGTTTGTGTGTGGTTGAGCTTATCGCTCAACGGGTGTTACAATGGTTCGGGGGACATCAGCCAGACTGAGTTGGGAAAGGCTCTATCGTTAAGATTAGAATTCTGGCTGGTAAATACAATATCTTCTATTATTTTTCAAAATAAAAACAAAGTGTAAAATTAGGTCAGTGAGGAAATGGGTTATTGAACGAAGAAAATATGGAGATCTTTAAATTGTGTCAATCTTGGTAGGACGATGCTGCTTCCAAGTCAGGAAGCTCATCGATAAATTCTTGGATTGCCTTGTCTATGTCATCCAATTCGGGAGACTGAGGAGAGGGAGGGAGAGAATTACCGAGGATCATTGTTGAAATTGAAGAGAATGATCGCTGGGTGGGGGTAGGTTTGGAGAAGGTAAGGAAGAATATTCAGGGGAGTAGGAGGGGGAAAAATAGAGAGGAGAACTTGGAGTAATGAGGTCACTAGAATGTCTATAGGTGTGTGTAAAATCGTAATCGTGATTGTTAATTCTATTAATTATTCTAACAATTCTATTCGCTTTGATTAAATTGTGGTTGATTTTAGCGATATATTGGTTAACTATCCTAATCGTTTGTGAGTCAGCTCGCGCCAACGCCCTCCGAGTCCTGTGATAAACTTGATGTATGTACTTGGTTCGCGAATGAAGTCACTTGATCAAAATGCGCAAGGTGATCTTTTTCACTATAGAAAATGATAAGTAATAATTCCTAGTTGGAATTCGCGTGAAGGAAAATTGGTTGATAGCGACTTACTCTTTTTTAAGTAGTAATGGAAGACGGGTAGCTTAACTCGGAGATTGTCGTTCGTGGTCGAGAGAGATGCCGTTGAACAGGACACTGGTCACAGTTCGCGATGTAAACGATTTTTAATAACTGCACTGAGAACTGACTAACTAATCGACTTATAGATTGACTTGTTGAGTGATTTACTGACGGACTGACTCGTTAACCGGGTGACTGATGAAAACTGAGATGATGGAGTCTCGCGGGCTCCCTTTTTATAGTTCGTCGATTGGTCGATGGTTCGATGAACATTTTCCGATGGACCTTTGCACACGTGATTTTGAGGTGAATAGCAAAGGTCTATGATTTCTATCGATGATGATGCGGTTATTTTGTTAGATATTTCGTAAGGTGATTTCATCGTCTCTTCGCTGTTTATTTGTTCTTTCGCTGGAAAGTTTTTCTATATATGGAATATCTATTGATCGGCCTAATTTCTTCTTGTTTTTCTCGCTATTAGTCATAGATATATTTACTAATAAATGATGAAATGTTTAAAGTTTAAAACGTTATGTGGTGCAAGATGTTCTTGTCACGTCTCGGTATTCGAGGTTCATAAAAAAAATTAAATTCTAGTTGCTACTACTAAGTAGACTCAAAAACGTGACTATATAAGAATAATAGTACTAAATCTGTATTGAGGTAGGAGTATAGTTTATTGCTTATATTGAATATGATTTTTATAAATCATATGTTTAATTCTCTTTCGGTCACCCTGCATTCACCGGGTTTACCGGGAACCATAAGTCTTATAACCTGTCTAAAAATAGAATAGAAGCAATATATTAACTTATCTCGAAACTATGCAACTTTTGTCTGAAACATTCTTTGATACCTCACTTCGTTTCCGAAAAATATGCCCGCGTCACTATAAATGCCGCACCCTGTATATATGTCAATAGTATAGTTTGACGACTTCCGCAGGGCCGCATGTATAAAAGTCCAAATTTTTGCCTTTCCGAGTTTTTTCGAGCGTATTCTCATTCTACAGACCCATAGCTATATTTTTACATACTTTTTGATATACCGAGTGTTCAAGAATTATTGATGTGGAGCTTTTATATGCGGTTCTTCATTATGATGTACGATTTTTATCTTACTTTCATATGGGTATACGCTTGTACGTGTGGTTTGTGTGTGTAGTCCATATACAGGGTGGACATAAGTACTAATGCTAATTTTTAACATTGCTTTTTTTATTAGACGAGCAACTTTCTTCTTATATACTTGTGCTTATATGCATGCTTAAATGATTGACACATATAGTTCTTATATAGGGTGTCTATTAAATACTCATATATATTTTTTAAGTTACTTTTATGAATTTTATGATTGAATTTGCTCTGTTAGTATCCCCTTGAATTAGTTTAATGAAAATTTATTGTTTATTAAAATAAAATGTGCGGCTGGGACGTCACAGTAAGAGTATAGTTTGACCACGACCACAACCGCAACCGGATGTGATTCCCGAAAATCCACCGGAACGCACAAACATTCACACACATACAACGCCTAATGCCTCTGCAGAAACTGCGGAACCTCCAACAATACCTATTGTTTACTCGTTTAGGGACATACGTGCCAGACTGGACGAAAAAGTTTCATAATAATATCCTTTTAACCCGAAATTTAATCTAAGGGGTGTGGTGTGACGTCCTAGCCGCACGTCTAATTTTTAAATATGCACTAAATCTATTGTTAACGCACCCATAAGAGGTGAAAGGAATAAAATTTAAAGAGAATTGTTCGTTCAGAAAGAATAATAATAAATGTAGAATTCATACTTGCGAATCACCCCGTATATATTAGATGTACAAATAAGTTTTCGCCGTTTTTTATCAAAAATTGGGCATTTATTGTGAAAAAACGGAACCTAATGTTTTATTTGAAGTATTGTCCATCGCTTGCCACTACTTTTTCCCATCTTTCTGGCAGCATACGGATACCGCGTCGGGAGAATGCTTTATTTTTTGAGGCTATCCACGAATCGACCCAATTTTTGGTATCTTCATATGATGTGAAGTGTTGCTCAGACAGGCCATGCGCCATCGATAACGCTCAAGCGTTCTAGCGGGTGACATAAAAATATCCGTACTACATAGACTATAAGAATAATTAATAGGTAATAATTTTATATTTGTATTTGAAACTACACAGTCAGACTAACTTCTGAAGTGTTAAAATCAATAAAAGAATGCAATACAAAAGGGCAAAGCAACAGTCAATGCAAATGTAACGTTATTAATTAATAAACGAATATCCCGTGTAGATATCGCGAAACGGGATAATTGGTACATGCTTTAATAATTTTAAGTACACATACATTTATATGTGACGTCCCAGCCGCACATTTTTATTTTAGTAAACAATAAATTTTCATTAGACTTACTCAAGGGTAATACTAACAGAGCAAACTCAATCATAAATTTCATAAAAGTAACTTGGAAACTATATATGAGTATTTAATAGACACCCTATATAAGAACTATATGTGTTAATCATTTAAACATGCATATACGTACATGCATATAAGAAGAAAATTGCTCGTCTAATAAAGAGAGCAATGTTAAAAATTGGCATTAGTATTTATGTCCACCCTGTATATGGACTGCTCACACAAACCACACGTACAAGCGTATACACATATAAACATAAGGTAAAAATCGTAATAACGAATCGCATCATAACGAAGATGCGCATATAAAAGCTCTACATCAATATTTCTTGAACACCCAGTATGTCAAAACTATGTAAAATAATGGCTATAGGCCTGTAGAATGAGGATACGTTCCAAAAAACTCGGAAAGGTAAAGTTTGGACTTTTATATATGCGGCCCTGGGAGAGTCCTCAAAACTGCCGGACGGCATACATATATATGTATGTCCACGGGCAGTTTCCGGGACATCAAAATTCTATTGCACATATCTATGTACTAAAATAAAATATTATAAATATAAGCGCATACATATATTCGCAGGACCTTCTTGCTGCATTACCACTAAAAACATACATTCTACAATTTATTTATAATCCAAAGGAACGCTATTAGAAAACTGAAAACTTTATTATAAAATGTGACAAAATTTAAAAACATTATATATATATATTAGAACGTATACATAGACCCAAACGCTGTATACATAGATTCTTCGGACTGTGAAGAATAATTTGACTAATGTCTTTTTTGGAAAGTATTGAATATATACAGGGTATCCTAGACCACACGTACACCCCCTTTCTATCAAAAACTAAGCATTTTAGAGAAAAATGTTTTGAACAAAAATTGTATGGTTTTGAGGGGAACATAAGATGGTGTCATTGGTTTGACCTTGGATGGCATCGTTAAGGTCAAGTCAAGGACACCTTTAATTTCTTAAATGCTCTAAAATGTTTAGTTTTTGAAAAAAAGGGGTGTACGTGTGGTTTAGGACACCCTGTATATATAGCAAAACAGATGTACGATTTATGCATACATATTAATTGAGAAAAACTTTATTTATTATAGCTTCAATATTTTATACGCACACGCTAGCTTTAAATAGTATAAGATTCTATGTTAATATTAATTTTAAAGGTAGGAAATAAAAATTGTAAGAATATTCAGTAGAGAATATTTTATTCAATGCTATGTATTATAAGAGTCTTAGACTGTGCACGATGATGCAAGTCCACCGTCGATCGATAATCTTATCCGCCCGCTCGATAAGATAACTGAGGAATGTAGACAGTCGTCATCCCGAAGACCAAGGAAGATGATGAAACATGAAGTCAAGCAGCGGATGAGGCAACGCTATAGCTGTCCTTCTCTCACATCAGGGAACCCCCGAGTGACGTAGAGCTCCCTACCAGCGGCGCTCCCACTTGCCGTATTCCCGCCTATAGCCCTCCCACCAGCATCGAAGACCGAGGCAAAAGCATAGAGGGCCCTAACCCACCAAGTATAGGAAGGCGCTCCCACTGCAGCATCTCCTCACCAACACCTGAAGACTGGAGGAGCACAGAGAGAGCCCAGCGTCCAACATCACTATTTCAAACTTCGAACAGCTAGCACCATTAGCTCTCCAACATAATAATCCGGTGTACGCATCGACAAGATCCTAATTTACACAGTCTATAAGACTTCTATTTTTGTACTTAGAGTTTCTCTAGCGTTAGCAGACACTAGTAATATTAATTGCTTAACTTAAATATAAAATGAAGTGCTATTTTACTCTACATAATTCTACCAATTATTTCAACATCTGGCTACCAATTCATCCTGAATCAGCCGTCATTACAATAATAAGGAGCGCTTATCATCAATCAATTAGGAGGACCAGTTACAAGGAGAATCCAGTATACTAATCATTAATTCAATACTCATAACCAATTATTGGTAAGTTAATATATTGCTTCTATTCTATTTTTAGACAGGTTATAAGACTTATGGTTCCCGGTAAACCCGGTGAGTGCAGGGTGACCGAAAAGAATTAAACATTTGATTTATAAAAATTATATTCATTATAATTAACAAACTATACTCCTACCACAATACAGATCTATTATTATTATTATTATTATATACTCACGCTCTCGAGTCTACTTAGTAGTAGAAATAAGAATTTGATTTTTTTTATTAACCTCGAATATCAAGACGTCACACACGTAACTAAGACATTCCGAACAAAGGAAATTTGCGTACATAGCGATCTTAGCTCTGTGAGCCGAGAAGCGTTGTTCCTCAATTTCCTTGATGTGTTTTGAAACATTTTCAGCAAATCTCACTTACAGGCATGTAACTAACACGTTCCAAACGAAGGAAACTTGCGTACACTTCGATCTTAGCTCTGTGAGCCGAGAAGCGTTGTTCCTCAATTTCCTTGATGTGTTTCGACCATTTTCAGCAAATCTCACTTACAGGCACGTAACTAAGTTGATCCAAACAAAGGAAACTCGCGTACACTTCGATCACAGCTTTGTGAGCCGAGAAGCGATGTTCCTCAATTTCCTTGATGTGTTTCGAAAATTTTCAGTAAATCTCACTTCCAGGCACGTGACTAAGACTTTGCAAACGTAGGAAACTTGCGTACACTTCGATCTTAGCTCTGTGAGCCGAGAAGCGTTGTTACTAAATTTCCTTGATGTGTATTGAAATTTGTCAGCAAATCTCGCTTACAAACACGTAACTCGACTGGAGGAGCACAGAGAGAGCGCAGCGTCCAACATCACTATTTCAAACTTGGAACAGCTAGCACCACTAGCTCTCCAACATAATAATCCGGTGTACGCATGGACAAGATCTTAGTTTACACAGTCTATAAGACTTCAATTTTTGTACTTAGAGTTTCTCTAGCGTTAGCAGGCGCTAATATA
>NW_021851837.1:0-274 GCF_003651465.1 Formica exsecta
GAAACATTTTTCAAGCTGTTAAGATTTTGACAAAGTCTGCGACAATATGTCTATTGCAAACCAACATATTGTAATCGATCTTTGTCTCAATGCTAAACACAACAAACTTATCGATAATGTCAGTTTTAATACTAAATTTTATTTGCCAAATATATATACCAAATAGCATTCTGACAGATGGAAAAATACTATGTAACAGATCTATTATATTCATTAACAATACTAAAACATGCTTCATCTATTTCAAGCGATGCATTAGCATCGAAACAAGAAT
>NW_021851837.1:19700-19993 GCF_003651465.1 Formica exsecta
TAACGTTTCTTTTTTTTAATATTTAAGATTAGAATAAACCTTGCTAATTATATATAAAGTTATAATATGAGTTATAATATATAAATTATAATATAATTTATGATGCATGTATTCTACATATCTGCGAGACAGGCTAGTCAGGTATACACAGCACAAGCAATTAGTGTAAAAATGATGTGTATGCTACATATCTACAAGACAGATTAAACAAATCAAGTACTTTTATAAAAGTGATAAATGTTACGTTTTTTAAAAAAAAAATACTATAATCAAAATTAAAATATATTACTATA
>NW_021851838.1:0-1774 GCF_003651465.1 Formica exsecta
ATACATATATATATATGTATACATATACATATGCAGATATATATGTATGACATCCGCAAAAAGCAGTTAGTTTTATTTTCTTTTAGCGCAAAAAATTAAATTTTGATGTACATTATTTTATGTAACGTGATTTCAGTGTTGTAAACAATTTTATCGTACATAGGAAAATAATTCCGATTATTATGTTATCGAAAAGAAATTTATTTTTAGGAATATTTTAATAAAATTAATGTAGAATTTAAATAGAATTGGTTGATTTTTTTATACTTATATTTTAAAATTTTGGTTTGTTTTTTGGGGTTTTATAATGGAGAATATAAATAGAAAATTTAGCAATTTTTATTTAAATTAGAAAATATTAAAACTATTTAACTTAAAACTATACAATATTTTTGACATAGAGTCGCAATAGTGCGAAAGCACTTTATATTTCCAAATTTGGGATGTGTTCGTTACGTAACAATTTCCTTTAAAACCGACTATGGCATCTAGAATGTCATTCTCTTCTTGTTTCAGCCCTTGCTCTGTGCGACGATAACTTTATGCGATGCTGTCTATACGACCTAACTTCTACCATTACAGATTGCCATTATATCCGGCGACGTGAGTCGCTTATGCGATCTCTCTTCGCTTTTACACGTACACACAAACATAAACACATTGCATATTGCGTATTATACACACATAGTTTGCAGAGGTCGGCTGTTAACACATTGCGCTTATCGCCGTCGCGACGCTAAATAATTCATAACACGTTAAGACTGCTTCGTTTATTCATAAGCTTATGTTCAGGTGTAGCAGCTGCAGGACATCTCTTTAAAGATTGAGCAATTTCACCGGGATAAAATAAGAAATAAGAGCGTAGTCAGAATCGAAAAAGAAGTGTTTAATTGTAAGAATTTATAAATGACTTAAAACTCATCAAATTCGTGAATGTTATATGTGCTATATTCTTTCTTTTGTCCTTTATTCTGTCTTCGATTCTTTTACAAAACTGTTTCTAATTTTTTTCTAATTAAATATAGTATATCATTTTACACTAATTTATTCCTTATTTACAAAAAAAAATTATTTAGGAAAAATGTACTTTCTTCTTTTATTGAAGCTTATCGAATAGATCTGTTATATGCATTCCGCACAGTATAGCCGTCATAAGCTTCTCGTCATTGCTTCCTGAGCCTTGATATGCTGCAATTTGGAATAGAGCAAGTTGTTGAAAATAATTTAATTTTACAAAATAAATACCATATTATATATTTTAATGCTTTATGTATATTATGCATCACGTGTTGAGTCTTGAGTTGTGAATAATCCTCTAAAATGGCAGGACAAACGGATCAAACGTTCGGAAATGCAAAGCGAGTCTTGAAACTTAATTGTTCGACAGTGTATATTAATTGTATCATATTAATATAAGAGGCAAGCTTTTTTATATTGTTCTAAAAGAGGATTAAGTATCATATTTTATTAAAATATAGGCATACAAGAGAGTCAATTACAATTCATGAGACAAGAAAATATTATATAAAGTTTACGAAAATGTGTAGTTATAAAGACAAAATTACTAATCTATCATCCACGGGGTTGCTGCAGAGTTATTACTTTATATGTATAATACGTAAAAGAAGAAATGTACTTTCTTCTTTTATTGAAGCTTATCGATTAGATCTGTTATATGCAGTCCACACTGTAAAGTCGTCATAAGCTTCTCGTCATTGCTTCCCGGGTATTGATATCCTGCAATTTGGAATAAAGCAAATTGTTGAAAATAATT
>NW_021851839.1:0-208 GCF_003651465.1 Formica exsecta
TAGATGCCTCTAAGCTGGAATTCGCGTCCTAGCGCGAAACTGCAACGACAAATTGAAAATAGTCTAAAAAATTCCTGCTTTTTGTTTTTTTATATTATTTTATTTTTTCTATTTCTTATTTTTTTAAATTTATGTATATATTTTTTATTTTTGTATTTGTTTTAATATTGTCGCGAGTTAATATATTTTATATCTTTTTTCTTAATAA
>NW_021851840.1:0-258 GCF_003651465.1 Formica exsecta
AAAATACAAAATAAAATAAATAAAATATAA
The DNA here is from genome assembly GCF_003651465.1 of Formica exsecta. Lineage (NCBI taxonomy): Eukaryota > Metazoa > Arthropoda > Insecta > Hymenoptera > Formicidae > Formica > Formica exsecta. The sequence continues at coordinate 31 of NW_021851840.1, forward strand.
TAAAATATAGAAATAGAAAATATAATAATAAAATATAAAATATAAAACATAATAAATACAAAAATGCTTAAGAAGCAAATTGCGTATGTACATGTATGTATTTAAATCTTAAAAGTTCTTAAGACTAGAATAACAAATAATAAAAAAATTTTGAAAAGTTCTTAATATTAAATGTTTCGATCTTCGACTGGACCCTCTTCAGTAAAAACAAATTGAAAGAACGAGAAA
>NW_021851841.1:0-633 GCF_003651465.1 Formica exsecta
ATTTTCTATTATTATTATTATTTTCCGATGATAATCCAATTCTTGTAAACTTAATATCCAGCGAGGTTAAGAAATTTGTCCCTTCTTCAGGATTAGATTGTGTCGAATTGCGTAATGAGGTTTGGTAATTTCCCTCCTCGCAATCGACGGAGCTAGAATTTTCTGTCGAGGTTTGGAAACTTCCCTTCGAAATTCTAGAATTAATTTTTTCTGGAGAGGTTTGGTAATTTCCCCCTCCAATGGTTGGATTATCAAGTTTTTCAGAAGAGGTTTGGTAATTTCCCTCTTCACAATTTAAGGAGCTAAAATTTTCTGTCGAGGTTTGGAAATTTCCCCCCGAAATTCTAGAATTAATTTCTTCTGGAGAAGTTTGGTAACTTCCTTCTCCATGGGTTTTAGAATTATTTGAATTTTTATTCGTTAGTTTTAATTTTCCTCTCGGTTTTATCCTTTATTTTGTCTTCAATCATATTTTCATTCTCATTTTTATTTTCCTCTTAATTTAACATTTCGTCTTCGTTTTCGTAATTGATTTTTTCAATAACAATATATTTTTGACTATCTTCATTTTTATTTTGGGTTTCTTCGAAAATAATGTCATCATTGCTTTCAAGATTGTCTCTCTTTACTTTA
>NW_021851842.1:0-2147 GCF_003651465.1 Formica exsecta
AGTATATTTGTATAATTGATTTTTATATCCTCAGGTATAAGATGTCCTTTAATTATATTCAGACCAGATCCCGTATCGAGCATGAAAGTTACTTGGGTGGTTATTTCATTGATTTTTACCCGAACAGTAGGCACGCGACTATGTTTGTCGAGATTTACTGTTACGGGACGTATATCTATTGTTTCACACTCTACTTGACTTCTCGAGACGCAGACGGGTGTGCTGTCGGCTCGGACCCTCGTTGCACACCCATTGTCGAAGGACCCGTATAGTTTCCCTGGTTAGTGTCTTTGCGTTTATTATTGCTATTGATACGCAACTGACAATTTTCAAGAAGATGACCGTTTTCCTTGCAGTATCGGCAAAATGATATATTCTGTGAATTTGATTGTTGATTTGCCTTTAGACGACATTCTTTAGCGGCATGCCCGAATCTGTCGCAAAGCTGGCATGTAACTCTCGGTTCATTCTCGGAATTTTGCTCTTCGTTTTGCTTCTTCCAGCAATTTTTAGCTGAGTGTCCCGTTTTATCGCACCATTGACATGTTACAGCGATTTTATTATTTACATCAACATTATTGCTTTGTCGACATGTTTTTGCACTATGGCCAGATTTTGAGCATATTTGACAAGCGATACTTTTTTCCTGTACCACATTTATTGTCTGCCGAGATTGAGGATCACGGAAACGACACTTATCGGCGCTATGACCTCGTTTTTTACAAATTTGGCATATTAAAATATCCGTTCCTAGCTTTGTTTTATTATAAATCTGCGAGGGAAGCTGTGTAAGCTTTCGGCAATTACTTGCTGCGTGACCTTCCTTTAAACAGATTTGACACGTTTCTCGCATCCGATTGATGGTGTGAAGGTTACTTTTGCCTGAGTCTGTACTTGAGATTATTTTTGCCTGAGTCTGTACTTGGTCCCTGTCGTAAATCTATCATCGCTCGAAGCTCTCTTAGGGCATCGGCGACAGTATCTTCTATACCTAAATTCCTCGCGATTCTTTGCTCAATTTCAGATTTTAAATCTCGTATGAAACATTTATTCATGTCTTTTTTCAGTGATATTTTAATCTGTGGATCGACTGTATTCCCTTGATTTGAGCTCTTATATGCTTCTAGTATTCGTTTTCCGAGAATTTTAACGCGATTTGCGTAGGTAATGACATCTTCTTCATTCTTTTGATAAATGCATCCTAGTTCTCCTTGTAATTGATAGACATTTTTAGAAGGGCCATAAATTTGTTTTAGATACGATGTTAAGTGCGCTATGTTATTAAAATCTCGATCTTGTACAGTTCGACGCGCTTCCCCGACAATTTTGGTGCTTATAATTTTTGTGAGTTGCGATTCGGCTTCCTTGGGTAACATGGATTTTGCTTCCTCGCATCCCTCAATAAAATAAGTTAATGAAGAATGGTTGCCATCGAAGAAGGGGACGGCTTCTACCGCGTATTTTAAAGTAGCGAAGGGATTTTGAGCCATTGTTTCTGTTTCGTCTGAATCGCTCTCTGTCCCTTTATATTTGTAATTCGTAATAATTTTATTACGAGCGTTAATTAATTTGGTATCTGTAATACGCTGCGAATCGTCGGAACTTGGCTCGGACGTCTCGGTCTCAAGAGTATTATCGAATAAACTTTCCTCTATTAATGTATTTTCTAATGAGATGTCTACTTGTTTGGATATGGTTTCACTGTCACTTGTTTGGGTTTTACTGTCTTTTATTGGTGTGGATGTGTGTATTATATTGGGTTTGGTTGTTTCTGATTTGGATGTAGATTTGAATTTATTTCCTTCTAGAGCGAGTTTATAAAGTTTTTCTATCTCTTCTTTATCGCTTCCTCATCTAGTACTCCGACTCATTCCCGTTTTTAGAAATCGCACATAACAATCCCGGACGAGCCCCCAAAAGTTCTTATGTTACGTCCAGACTCGAATAAAAGGAAAGTCAGCTGGAGGGCGTAACCTAATTTTCTCTTAGACACACGCTAGACGATGCGTGTTCTAGAGTCGAGTGAACAGACCAGGGCCCCAGGTAGGTCAACGATCTTAAGGGTCGCTCTTACTCTATCTTACTACGCCATTCGCTCGGCAGTCCCTTTTCTGGTAAAAGAACTGAATCCTTATTACCCGGGACGG
>NW_021851843.1:0-1085 GCF_003651465.1 Formica exsecta
ATATATGTATATCAAGAAATTTATAAAAATCCACGACCTTATATCGATAAACATATTCAGCGTTTGTCGCACGCACTTGCGCGCGAATTATGTGCTTTCAAAATCGCGTGTAGATAAATGATTCCTCGATCCTAAGCGACCGAGGTATCGCATATCCAGCGAGAACATAACCTAAGCGTGCGAAAACGAGGAATGATGACTGACTTACTGTATAATACGCCGGGTAACACCGGTGATATTATCAAGAAGGCATCGTCCTCCGCGCATCCTCGCCACCCCTTCGATACATTCAATTAACTTTCATATCATTCCAGCGTTATTCGATTGCATCGTGTTGCACACACTGACACAGCAATGCTGCATAAATGCAGAACCAATGCAGATGGCAGACGACAACCGACAAGTCGTGCACAGCCTCGCGACATCTGCAGGACATTTCAGGAATGTGTTGTAGCATTTATTGATTATCTTTTCTATCTGATAATTACCTTTGCCATAATATTGATATAATCTCGATTTTAAATCACTCTGAATGTGATTAACAACTACATAATTCTATCTTCGGTTGTGTATAATTAAATATTTTTAGTCCAACAGAAAAATTGCTCCAATCACAAAAGAGCTTCATTCAAAAATTATTAATCACGTTTTTATTATTATTTATATAGAATTTATTAACGCTGGTGGTAGTTTACTGAAAAATTGTATAATCTTTTCTCTCTTTCATATAATCTAAAAATGAAATTAAATATTATTTACATAACTGAATATTTGAGGTATAATGCACAAGTTAAAAGTTTACTGCAATATATTGTCTCAATTACTGATACAATAAGTATTTTTTAACATTTAGCATTAATTCGAGTTATATTTGAAATGTTATAATTGAAACGTAAATGTATACAAATGAATAATGTAATATGCACAAATATGAATATAACTTGATGAAAAATGAATATATATTCATACAGCTGTAAGACTAAAGATCATTGCAGTTATAATGATAAGATAATAAGAGGTTGAGAATATTTATATTATATTACAATTATTATACATTACATTACTGTAGCATCACATATATATAT
>NW_021851844.1:0-487 GCF_003651465.1 Formica exsecta
AAATATTTCTGGCAAACATTTTTACGAATAAGAAATGAATATGTAAATAACACGTGGATCTCTAATAAATATCTTTCATAGCTATTTGGTGGACATGGATATTATGTAGATAACATGTAAATATCTAATAAATATCCTTGTCAGATATTCAGTAGACATGGATATGTGGACAATAATCGGATATCCACTAAATATCCTTGTCAGATATTCAGTGGACGTGGATATATGGACAATAATCGGATATCCACTAAATATCACTGTCAGATATTCAGTGGACGTGGATATGTGGACAATAATCGGATATCCACTGGATATCCTTGTTAGATTTTTAGTGAACATGGATATGTGGACAATAATCGGATATCCACTAGATATTCTTGTCAGATATTCAGTGGACGTAGATACTTACCGCTATGCGGCGCACTATACACTTTCTATATCAGTATTCAAGTTCTTGTCATGAACGTATATAAAGTCTGCACAATGC
>NW_021851845.1:0-586 GCF_003651465.1 Formica exsecta
AAATGAGGAGAAGGAGAGTATATGGAGAAACCTACCTGGTCGTCTAAATCGTTCTTAGAACCGTCGGTAAAAAAAGACCTACTGGTCGATATCAGCTGGTTGTAAATATCAAAGAAGACAAGTTGAGGGATAGGCGCGCTTTTTATTTTCTCCACATCGAATGGGGTGGTGATAATGATTGTGGGAAAAGAGATAAGAGCCTCATAATCGATGGAGTATACGGCTGGGTAGTCGAATTTGGCTATATAGGGTTTCTTGGGTAGAAGGTTGCAGAAGGACCTGAACAGGAGAAATTTTTCGATTGGGTTGACCTTCCGTGTCCTACGTGAATACCAGAGAAGCGCGTAAAGCTTATCTATGAACGGATGAGAGTCCAGAGAAAAGATCTTTAGAATATATTTAGAGGAAGGGAGATTAAATCTAAGCTTCAGGGGACCCTCCGGCCTCGGCAAGGAGGACGTTCGTCGGAGTAATTCTTCTAAGGCCTAAGCAGTGGCGTATGGCGCAAAATTGAATTTTTTCCAGGTTGTACATTGAGGAGTAATTATTGAACGGAAAGGTGAGACAGCCGTACTCCATAGAACCT
>NW_021851846.1:0-4982 GCF_003651465.1 Formica exsecta
CTACTTCCAGGTTGGCTCGCTCGACCTTCGCCGCATAGCGGCGCCACCCGGGACTACGCGCGAGCGCGTGGGCCGCCAAGTTGCGGGTCGCACTATTGTATCGCGGATTGTGCTTAATGTGACGACCTACGGCAGCCACAATATCCATTCGATTATTCGTGTTTATTTGGATTGACAACAATATGGATTAGAATGTAATGATTTTAGATTGGAAATAATCCGCGAAAGCAATATTAAAACCGATTATAGTTCGTTTGGAATTAAAATCGATTACTTTTTAATCCGGGCGCCGATTGAACCGATTAAAACCGATTAAAACAGATTATGTTTATTAAAACCGATTACAACGGATTATGTTTTAATCGGTTTTAATCGACCATTTTCGGCAGGGAAGCCATATTTGTTTAATAGCCGAGGATCTTCCTTTCCATGAATATCCAATGCTGATCTTTTAGGAGGAAATAAGCTTCTCAATAAAGAAGACTGGCTTCTTTTACAATTTCGATAAATGATATCTCGAACCCTATCAACAACGTTATCATTGCTAGATTCCTCTTTAGGTAGGGACGAGTCCCGGGTATCCTTTTCTAAAGCGTCGTCGATGGCAAAATCCATAGTTGGATCCATAGTTGGAGATGAATAAATTGCACGTGTTGTGTTAAATGCGTGTATGGGTCTTGTACGCAGTAAATGTCCTGGAAGGATAGTATGGCCGACACCACACTTACGTGGAGGCAAAAAGTTGGAGCAAGCCAGAGCAAACCGGAGCACGGCCGGCAACTCCGCACTCAGTGTCACTTTCAGACTGCAGCTTGTAACAATGTACACAGAACGAATGATGTACAGAGTCAGGCAGATAACTCGCGAAAATATTCTTTGATGCTAACACCAAAAACTCAGAGTTCAGAAACGATGTTCACTCACCGAGAGAACAAGCGGAAGTCATACATATGTTATCACATTATGGGCCGGTTGTTCCAACTTCTTGGTAGATTTACCCGTCAATCACCCATTAGATAAATATCAATATCTGTTGTTTCATCTATTGGTAAAGTTTACCTATGGGTTAAATTGTTAGTACCAAGAGGTAATTTTACTCTGTATTCCAACCACCGAGTAAGATCTCTATTTAGCAGGTAAAGTGAAGATCTTTGGTTATGTTTCACATATTACTGAGAATATTGTGACATTTATGTTCTGTTTTACTTACGGACATGGCTTTAAATGTAACTGCAGATGAGAAATGTAAATTATTAGATTATTTAAATATTTTCCATAATACACAATATATATGAATAAATATCAACTTACTCTTTTTTACGTATTAAATTGCAAATAAATAATCTTTTATTATATTCTATTCGTCAGATTAGACTGTTATTTTCCCTTTTAAAAACATCCAGATAAGGATAGAAACATTCCACGTATCTATGCAAATATTTACATCTTGTAATTTTGTACGAAACGGTTATGACAATACGAATTTGTGTTGCATTTCTTGCAATAATAGATATAAAATGCCAGATAAGGATAAGATAAAGATAAGTAAAGAAGAAATATAAAATAATGTTGCTTTCATGTATAGCACAATAATAAGAATCAAATAAGATTTGAATACGTTAAACATAAAAATATATTTTATACATGAAATTCATTACTTTTTTAACACTTTCTATACTCTCTTCTATACTCTCTTCTATACTTCTTTCCGATTCTCCATAAGATCGCTATGTACGCAAATTTCCTTGGTTCGGAACGACTTACCCAGGTAGCAAGGTGTCGTCATTATAACGTCATTTTAAGGTCATTTTTCGTCATATGACGTCAGTTGACTAAATAATGACGTAACACAAATGTGATATTTTTGACGACATATTATCGTCACAGAAATAACGTAACGTCATTTTCTTTTTAAGGTTATTTACTGATCAATTAACTAATGTTGTTAAAATACATCAATATTAAAATTATCTTATTCATGGAAAATAATAAATATTTTATGATATTTACAAAGTTTACATGACTTTCTGTTCAAAACCCTTGAAAATACGGTATTATTATATTACAAAACTATGAAATATTATTTAATATTAATAATTGAATTTTATGTGCATGTTTATCTATATCGAAAATTATTATTTATTTAATATTTCATGAAAAATGTTACTGCGCGCAACATTTCAAAACTATACAAAACGTCATTTTATCGTCACAGATAATGACGTCAACGGTCTGTGACTTAGGACCGTCATTCTAACGTCACTTTTACGTCGTTTCAAAAGTGAATTTGACGTAACCAGTGACTAAAAAATGACGTTATAATGACGACACCTTGCTACCTGGGAACATATGTACATATCAATAGATATTAAAATGATAATTATGTAACCTTACTTTTTAATGACATGAAATTAGCATTATACAAACCGGAAATGCTTTTCGTACTTATCTACGAGGTAACTACCCAATAGGTATTTATATCATGGAACAACATGTCAAATGAAACCTGTCGGTGAACTAATAGGTATACTTTAACTGTAAGATAGCCACATATCAGTTAGTGTGATTTTCTCAAGAAGTTGGAACAACCGGCCCTATACATGTTATTAAAAATATAACCTTGAAAAATCAAATATTATAACCTGATCATCGGTCTTTAAGTGAATAGTATCCACATAATTCATAATTTTTGGCTTCACATTTTTCGTGTTTGCAATAAGTAACAGAATTTCATCTTCATTTGATGACGACAAAGATTCTAAAAATTTGCTTGCTAAAAATAAGTCCATATTTCTTGTCACAGCAGTGAACAGTGTCAAATTCAAACAGTGTAACACTGAGGTGGCCCCGGCCTCTAAACTCAGGTCACTTTTACCGCACTCAGTGCGCACTGAAAGCATTTTGTACTCCCAATGAAATGTGCAGCACTCAGAATATACTCACTAATACTACCAATGAAATACGCTTCAAGCACTCAGTGCTGTCAGTGCAAGCGAGTTTTTCCCAATAGAAGACGCTATAAGAGACTGGCCATAAGAGAGCTACTTTTGATTAGTCCGGCATTTTTCGTCAACTCCCGCTCATATTCAAATTTCCATTACTCTATTTATTTTATATGTAAATAATATTAAATGATAAATATTATAGAAATACTAAAAACTAGTTTTTATATTAATCTAAATAATTTATGTTAAACAATTTCTGATATTTAATGTTTTCTCTTAATTCTATAAATGCTACCGCATTCAAAATGTTTTTTTGTATAACTAATAATTTTACACATACAGCCAGATTTTGCAATTCGGCTCTTAAAAATTTTAAATAAGGCCCTTTCTACAATAAGCCTTATGTCGTTAGTCGTAAGCAAATTGATCAATCATAATCGAATATTCTCGGAATAATCGATTGTCATTGGTCAATTTGCTAACGACTAAAGCCCGTATCAGACTATGCATTGAGATTAAAATTTGACCAAAGGACAAGGAAATTTTAGTTCCTTTTAGCCTGATTGGTCAAATTTCAATCTTTAATACGTAGTCTGATCCGGGCTTAACGACATACGACTTATTGTAGAACGAGCCTTATAGCGCATCGCCAATGCTCATATGTCGTAAAGCCCGTATCAGACTACGCATTAAAAATTGAAGGTTAAAGATTAAAAAGATTGGAATTTGACTAATCAGAACAAAAGGGACTAAATTTTTTTTATTCTGATTGGACAAATTTCAATCTTCAATCTTTAATGCGTAGTCTGATACGGGCTTTAAGATGCTATGTGGCCATTTCATTGGTTGAATAAGATCTTAAGACGACACAAGACCATACTTAAGCCCGTATCAGACTACGCATTGAAGATTGGAATTTGATTAATCAGAGCAAAAGAAATTAAAATTTCTGTATTTTGATTGATCAAATTTCAATCTTGAATTTTCAATCTCAATCTTCAATGCGTAGTTTGATACGGACTTTAAAGACCGTATCAGACTACGCATTAAAGATTGAGGATTGAAGATTAAAGATTGGAATTTGATTAATCAGAACAAAAGAAATTAAAATTTCTGTATCCTGATTGATCAAATTTCAATCTTGAATTTTCAATCTCAATCTTCAATGCGTAGTTTGATACGGACTTTAAAGACCGTATCAGACTACGCATTAAAGATTGAGGATTAAAGATTAAAGATTGGAATTTGACTAATCAGAAAAAGAACTAACATTTCTTCATTCTAATTGGTCAAATTTCAATCTTCAATCTTCAATCTCAATCTTCAATGCATAGTCTGTAGTTTGATACGGGCTTAAGGCCAATATTAAGCCTGCGGCACACGGTACGATTTTGCATACTAGATCGCATGCGAGACATTTTGCTAGCAATTATAATGACTATGCAACTTGAAATATTATGTGCTGCGTGTTGCTGTGCGTGCTAGCATGCTAGTTTTTGGTAATAGGTTCGGTGCTATATTTCACTATGGTTTTGTTGCTAGCTGCAGACTACGACAAAAACGCAAAAAATAAAAATAATAATAAATATAAAGACAAAAGTTATATATACATATATAAGTAATTATGTATTTTATTTATAATTATGGTGATATTAATTGAATATGTATATAATTAATTAAAAATGACAGATTTCCTAACCTAATAAAATTTAAAAAATTTTATTAATTCTTCCATAATAAATATCTTGAATCGTATCTTGACTAGATAAGCAATCATTGGCTATTATCTAGAGGATTTTTAGAGTCTTGAAGAATTTTGTTGAAATCTCTAGAAATCTTATAACTAAAATATTAACCCAACACGTAAAGCCCGAATCACACTAGCGGCTCGCGGCTGCGATTGCGATTGCCTCAGCCAATTAGAAAGCACCAATCGCAAGTATGATTGGAGCGTAGCAAATCACAATCACAAACCCAATTGCAATCGCAGCTGCGAGCCGCTAGTGTGATTCGGGCTTTAGATAATCTGCACGTGTG
>NW_021851846.1:5507-11757 GCF_003651465.1 Formica exsecta
CTACAATAGGTGATTTAAGCCCTAAGCCTTAAGAAATTGACTAATCACAGTCGAGTATTCTCCTCATACTTGATCGTGATTGGTCAATTTCTTAAGGCTTAGAGCTTAAATCACTATTGTAGACCGACACTAAGGCTTAGGGCTTAAATCATCTATTGTGGACCGGCACTAAGGCTTAGGGCTTAAATCACCTATTGTAGACCGGCACTTAGGGCTTAAAATCTAAAGCCTGCGGCACACGGTACGATTTTGCATACTAGATCGCATGCGAGACATTTTGCTAGCAATTATAATGGCTATGCAACTTGAAATATTATGTGCTGCGTGTTGCTGTGCGTGCTAGCATGCTAGTTTTTGGTAATAGGTTCGGTGCTATATTTCACAATGGTTTTGTTGCTAGCTGCAGACGGATATTACAACAAAAACGCAAAAAATAAAAATAATAATAAAGTAAATATAAAGACAAAAGATATATATATAAGTAATTATGTATTTTATTTATAATTATGGTGATATTAATTGAATATGTATATAATTAATTAAAAATGACAGATTTCCTAACCCAATAAAATTTAAAAAATTTTATTAATTCTTCCATAATAAATATCTTGAATCGTATCTTGACTAGATAAGCAATCATTGGCTATTATCTACAGGATTTTTAGAGTCTTGAAGAATTTGGTTGAAATCTCTAGAAATCTTATAACTAAAATATTAACCCAACACGTAAGATAATCTGCACGTGTGAAGCCAAAACTAGTAACACTCTTATGATTGGAACATGTAGAATACTTTGCTAAACAGCACGCAACGAATCAATTAACAAAATCAGTACGAAAAATCGTACCGTGTGCCGCAGGCTTTACATTTGTCGTACGACAAACTTATTAAGCGCATTGAGGGCCGGTTGTTCCATCTTCCGATAAATCTCAGCTTACTTGACAGATTACTACCTACAGGGTAAATTTTATCGGGCAGTTTACCAGCTACTTATACGTGAGCGTTGTTATGTTTATTTATCCTATTGGTAGTTACCAGCAGCCTAAGAGAGATATATCACGATAATTACTTCCGGAAACGTGTATTAGCAACTTCAAGTGGGTGCATGCTGTACTATAATATAACTTCTCACTGGATGCATGTAATATCAACAATCCTAACCGTTATTATTTTCTGGCGGAGTGTTATTACCCATTCATATAAAATAATAATAGAATTCAAGTAAGATATAACAATTATCTACATATAACAAATAAATATATTATAGGTGATAATAACTTTTATACATTTTAATAATTTATGCTAAATAGATGGCCGAACCAAAAAAGAGAGAAAGAGGTTCCAATTTCTCTAATAAAGAAATTGAATTATTGGTCCTCATTATACAAGAATTTAAAAATATAATAGAGTGCAAAAAAACAGATGCTTTAACTTGGCGAGATAAGGATGCTACATGGGAAAAGGTAGCTAAAGCATTTAACTCTAGTTCTGGCGAAGTATTCCGATCTAAAAAAACATTGAAAGCAAAATATGAGGATATTAAAAAAAGCATCAAAAAGAAATTGGCCCATAATAGAATGGAACAGTTTAAGACTGGTGGAGGTAAACCAGAAATTCGGCCCTTAACTGGTATTGAAGAAAGTATCCTTTCGATGCTGCCATCATCCATAGAAGGTCTACCATCTATATGGGATAGTGATCAATCATTAGGTACTTTTATATCATTTTATAAGAGTTATGTATGAGATATATATTATCTTATTTAAGATAGCTTTAAAAATATTTTATGGGATTTCAACAGAAACCTGCAAAGAAAATGCAACAATTGCAGATATAGAGATGAATTCCACGGGAACAAACAACAATATACATGTTGATAATATACATCTGGAGATAGTATGTATATTGTAAATGTATCAATACGCATATTTTAAGGCAGAAATAAAATAATGAACAACACATTCTTTATCTAACAGAATAGCCCTACAAGATCACTTGACACAGAAATAGACATAGATTTCTTAATGAATAATGAAAACAAAGAAAATAATGGAGAAACTAAAACGTCAGACAATGAAGAAAATAATAGAGGATGTAAGAAGAAAAGAAATACTACTGGTGGTATAACTACTAAGGAAACTGGTGTTTCTATATTGAGAAAAACAATAGCGCCAGAACTACGCACTAATAAAAGATTGAAGAAAATGCATCAGCAAATTCCACATGAAACCTCAGATCGAGACCAAGACATGAAGTAAGAACTTCACGAAACAAGAATGAAGATATTAAAGAAAGAACTGGAGATTAAAGAAAAACAATTTTTCGCAGATCTGAAATTAAATGAAGAACGACTAAAGGCCGCTACAGTTGAAAAAGAAATAAGGGTCCTGCAAAAACAGATAAAGGAAGCTGAATTAAAAATATTGCTCAAAGACAGATTGATTCATATATAACCTTTTTTTATTTATTATATTAATATATATTACATAAAATAGATGTTAAGGTTATGCTATAATAGTTTATAACATGTTACAACATAAATATTTCATTCCTGATGTCAGAATATATTTATTTTTACCAATTGTACACCTCAACGGACAAGACTATAAACAAAAATTGTGTTAATCAGAAAAAAATAGTTATCCCCAAATGTATAGAAAATAATATATTACCGTGCAAAATATGTATCAATTAGTGACCGTCGTACATTAGCATTATCAATGCCATTATGATATTGTACTTCTTGAATTTCTAATACCTCTAATGCAGCTTCAACATCGAAATCGGCTAGAGGATCAGGTTCTGCTTCGTCTCGTGCAACATTATGTAGTACTGCAGTAGCCATTATTACAGCTTGTGCAGTTAAGGGTTTGATTCTTAAACCAAATGCCAGTGCAGCAAATCTTCGTTTCCATACTCCAAAACTTTTTTCAATGACATTTCGTGTTCGTATTTGAGACTCATTATATAATTGTTCAGCTTGAGTATGCGTTTCAAGTAGTGATGTCAATAAAAAATTGGAACAAGCGTAACCACTATCACCAAGTAATAGTGCATCTCCCATTTCGCCATTAATAAATCTTGCATGTATTCTGCTAGCATTAAAAATCATGGGTTGAACCAGGCCATCAGGCCATCGTGCTACAAGATCTAAAAATTTTAAAGTGCTGTCACAAACAGCCTGCACATTTATAGTAAATATCCCTTTTCTACTTCTGTATACTTCAGCCTCTTCTCCACCTATAAATAAAAGCAATATGGATGAAATACTGTAGATTTACTATTTATTATTTTCAACCTAATACATACCTGGCGATTGTATTTTAACATGAGTACAATCAATAGCTCCTATGACTTTAGGAAAACGAGCAATGTTGTAAAAACTTTCTTTTGTGTGCCTTAGACTTTGATTTGAATTAGGACAATGAATATATTGTGGACGTAAAGATGCTATTGCTTCTGTAATTTTTTTTATAATCCTGCACATGGTGGATTTGTGAATGCCACCAAAATCACCAATTGCAACTTGAAAGGTTCCAGTTGCATAGAATCTTAAAGTAAGTAATAGCTGATGTAGTGGTGATACAGCATGATTTTCATTATACAAAAATAACCTTAAAAAAAATACGTTTAATATTTACCTGTCAGTCCTGCTTCTTAAGAGTTAAAATCTTTTGGACAGTGCATTTGCGAAACCGAAACCGTTTTACAAATTCTATATTATCATATTCGTTAAATAAATCTGGACGCGGACGAACTGTATATCGTTTGCGAATCATCACTATTATTTCTTCATCAGATCCTTCATCATAATTTTCGTCACCATACAGAAGTTGATTTTCGCACAAACCCGGTTCATTTTTGATATCGTGATATTTAAATTCTTTATCGTAAATAATTAATATATTACAAATCGATAAAATTTCGGATAATCTAACCAGCGCATCTCCCACTGTATGTGCTTTCTATCCCCACCACATACTTATCTGTCAGATAAGTGGTTTACACGGTACCGAGAGTGCCGTGTAATTTATCTTTTGGTACTGGTCATTTACCAGGGAGATGAATTTTACCGAAAAGTGGAACAACGCAAATCAGATTTTTAACCATTAGATAAATTACCTCATAGTTTATCTGAAGGTGGAACAACCGACCCTGATTAGCTAATTTCTAGAGACTCAAGAAAGTTTTTATTTTGCAGCCAAGGAGTCTCGCGAGAGAGACTTCGGAACTCTTTATGTTAGTCATCTCGCTTGCTCTTCATTCGTTCTCGCTCTCGCTTTCGACGACTCTCCAGCAGCGAGGATCTTCCCTTATTTACAATACATAAACATAAAATAAAAACTAAAACTTTTATTTTGTATTTTATCGATTTGAAAATAATTATAATGGTTTGATAAGATTTATGCGATTAAAATATGGTCTAAAATGGATCCAGTTAGCGCCACTGTACCGGCTAGAGAAAGCGTTACAGAAAAAACGGCGACGTGGCCCCTCTCAGGCTTCTCTCTGCTTTAATATCGGGTGGGGAATCGGAACACAGCATAAAGGGTCTCTAGTAGAAACGGACATAAAGCGATTAATGACGTCATTGCATCGTCTCTGCCAATAAAAGGCTTGAATTCATAGTAAAATATAGTGATTAATTGAACCGGGTTGGGTTAAGGGCCAATTTCACCAAGGTTAGATGAACCGACGGTTAAAATTAGCAAGGTTCCAACTGAAATGATATGAATGCTTGGGTTTCCTTCCCCTCTATTTTCTGTTGGCCACCTTGCTAATTTTAACCGTCGGTTCATCTAACCGGACTTGGTGAAATTGAACTTCTCAAAGTTAGCCCTCCCACTTTGACTTTTGGAAATTTTCTTTTTGTCAATCGATTGGTGGTTGATTGGTAATATTTGGTATCGCATTAAAACGGCTCTTAAACATTTATAATAAGGCCCGTTCTACAATAAGCCGTATGTCGTTAGTCGTAAGCAAATTGACCAATCGCAGTCGAATGTTCTCGGAATAATCGACTGTGGTTGATCAATTTGCTTACGATTGTGACGTCCCGTCATTTTTCAAAACCATATTTCAACTAATAATTAAGTACCGCATCTATTACTGCATTATGCCTATGGAATATAGAACAATTATTTAACCATTTGCCCTTATTTTCATTATTAATTAATTTTACTAATTGGTTATTGTTCTAGTTCCATATGGTTATTTAACTTAGAAATTAACTATATTTTAGTTCTTTTAATAGTAATAACCGATTGCGCAAGAAATTAAAGGCTCCTTGGACCGACCAATCAGAAGGCTTTATTTAGAACTAGGCAGCTGCGCAATAGTATAGCTGCGGGAAAAAATAGTGAACGTTTCAAATTCAATCACACCCAATTTTTTGACTAACGTTATCGATACGTTTTACATTCGCTTAGGACACTGCCAAGTTGTCGAAGAACATCAATTTGAACATTTGATAAAATAATTAATGTTTTTATTCCTTCACATACACCAGTGTTCCCATCCCGGTCTTGCCTTAGTTGGCAGGACACGCTAGCGGTCTTGCCTTGGTTGGCCGGACACGCACGCACGCACGCACACACAACAGAGAGGATTTGGAGTCATTAAATACGGCGGAAGTTACGAACCGCGGGGTTCTTATCTCTGTTGTGACACACACACACGCACGCACGCACGCACGCACGCACGCACGCACGCACGCACGCACGCACGCACGCACGCACGCACGCACGCACGCACGCACGCACGCACGCACGCACGCACGCACGCACGCACGCACGCACGCACGCACGCACGCACGCACGCACGCACGCACGCACGCACGCACGCACGCACGCACGCACGCACGCACGCACGCACGCACGCACGCACGCACGCACGCACGCACGCACGCACGCACGCACGCACGCACGCACGCACGCACGCACGCACGCACGCACGCACGCACGCACGCACGCACGCACGCACGCACGCACGCACGCACGCACGCACGCACGCACGCACGCACGCACGCACGCACGCACGCACGCACGCACGCACGCACGCACGCACGCACGCACGCACGCACGCACGCACGCACGCACGCACGCACGCACGCACGCACGCACGCACGCACGCACGCACGCACGCACGCACGCACGCACGCACGCACGCACGCACGCACGCACGCACGCACGCACGCACGCACGCACGCACGCACGCACGCACGCACGCACGCACGCACGCACGCACGCAC
>NW_021851846.1:12168-28471 GCF_003651465.1 Formica exsecta
TCCGAAAATTTAGAAGAGCTGCGGGAAAAAATAGTGAACGTTTCAAATTCAATCACACCCAATTTTTTAACTAACGTTATCGATTCGTTTTACATTAGCTTAGAACACTGCCAAGTTGTCGAAGGACATCAATTTGAACATTTGATAAAATAATTAATGTTTTTATTCCTTCACATACACCAGTGTTCCCATCCCGGTCTTGCCTTAGTTGGCAGGACACGCTAGCGGTCTTGCCTTGGTTGGCCGGACACGCACGCACGCACGCACACACAACAGAGAGGATTTGGAGTCATTAAATACGGCGGAAGTTACGAACCGCGGGGTTCTTATCTCTGTTGTGACACACACACACGCACGCACGCACGCACGCACGCACGCACGCACGCACGCACGCACGCACACACACACACTTAGGAACGCGCGTGCCCACGTGAAGCCTTATCTTTCTTCTGTTGTCGCCGTGGGCCCTCGCTATCGCACTATCGCAATAAAAATGTTCAAATAATCATAACTCTGCGAAAAAAAATCGTAGAGGCCTCGGCGACCTCGCGTTGTTTTCGTCTCGGAAAACCCTTTCGAACGAGCCCTCACTCAACTCCACATGCCATTTAAGATTTTTTGGCTCCCCCCTCCCCCCGTCCTCCGCGGGTGTAGAAGTGGGTGTTTTTGTGGTTAAATAATAGACTTTGTGATCCCATTGTACCCTTTGGAACGAGCTCTCACTCAACTCCACATGCCATTTAAGATTTTTTGGCTCCTCCCTCCCCCCGTCCCCCGTGGGTGTAGAGATGGGTGTTTTTGTGGTTAAATAATAGACTTTGTGATCCCATTGTACCTTTATAAATTTCAATCCTATATTTTAAACCATTCCAAAATTATTTAGGTGGCCCGAAACTTTTGGTAGGCACTGTATAATAAATACAAAGAATAGGTAACGTTTCCACAAAGAAAGCGTTATTATACTATGTATTGTCACTACATTATGAATTAATATGCTTGGTAGTAGCTTTAACCATGCGATTGCGAATAATATATAGATCTAAGAAACTTACATTTATGGAATCACGGATTACATAGTACATGATAACAATTTATCTGGAATAACTCCTTTCAACCATGAAATACTAAAACTTGAATTTCCAAATTAATTACCAGACATGGAACAAATTTAACAAGTGACTCCATAAAGCTAATATTAATATAACTTTTTCATATTACCTTACAGTTTATACTATAGTTTCCCGTACTATATTATAGTTTTTCCATATTATACTCTTGGTTCTCAATAGTATATTAGATGTAGATTTTCACCGTCAAGCCAGTACCCATACAGCACCGCAAGATTGTAACAACATTGCAGCAACATTTTTCTGCAAGATTGCAACATTACAGAAACATTGCAAAATATTGCTGCCTATATTGTTATGATATTGCAGCAACAATAAAATGTCCGCCTACAGAAAACTAAAAATTAAATGCGGAATAGATAGCGCAACATGCGCCGCATCGCGGTAAACGAATGAACTAGCGATTATCGAATACTTCTTTTGTAATATTTTCGGAATGTTGTTGTAACATTGCTAAAGTTTTATTGTAAAATAATGTCTTTCCAATATTTCTGCAACATTACACTGCAATATGCAATATTGCAATGTTGCAGCAATGTTGTTGCAAGCTTCAGTGCTGTATGGGTAGTACCGGTAGTATCAGTAGTAGTACCGTCAGTCCCGCCGATCATTCCAACGCATAACTATATGCGTGTCTTTCATTATACAGTAATATTCTCTTAGTTTCTTACCGTCTTAGTCTCAGTCTCTCAGACGCAACCGCGTGTCTTTCATTTTCAATCAGTTAGTCAGATAGATTCATAAGCTCAATCTGTATAAGTCAAGAATAAAAACATTGAACATACACCTGTCTACGTCAACCTAGCCTATCTCATCCACGACCGAAGTATGTATATGAGAAAGAAAAGGCTTTAAGCAAGTATATCCCTATTATTCTTACTATTATTATTATCAATACTGGACAAATCTAGATTTTGCTTAGCGGCTATTCTGCTGTTGTCACTCGGACATGGTCCAACCCTTGAAACCCGGTTGCCGAGCTTTATTGCCCTGGTGACAAGACGTGGTCCAACCCTTGAAAACCCGGTTACCGAGCTTTATTTGCCCTGGTGACACTCTACTCTCTTTCCAGAATTTCCATCGTTATCGAGCATCGAAAAATGCCCTGGATCGGCACCTTCCCATCACCACCCTTCATAATTCCATCGTTATCGAGCATTGAAGTATGCTCTCGATCGGCATTTTTCCCATACCTTAGACCTCCCTTTTGAATTAAAATCTAGGATCGTACGAAACCAGTAAAATCTAGTATCGATGTTAATAATAGATCGACCTTTACCCATAAACGTTCCCTTAATCAACACTTCTCTCATTTTTACCACTATCATAGTTCTCTCTCTTAAAATATTATTTCTCTAACTTTCATTATACTATAATTAACACAATACCTAGAGTTATATTAATCTAAGATTTTCCCTAAATAATTAATACGCCCCTTGCAAATGATTAACCCGGAATACAGGCTTGCTCTCAGGAAAAAACGGAATCATAGAGCCGGTGTAAAAACGCGTGCTGCACGCCTTTCCTCCGAGTTGTCTCGGCTTAACCGATTACATAGTAAAAATAAACCTCGAGTAATATCTTGTGAAAAGGTCTCTTTGTCTCCAGATACTATAAATCTGTTAAAATATTCTCATAAACCTCAAAAAGACAGTCAAGAAGATTCTCAAAGAAAAACATCAACGGAACCTCTGGAAAGCAATTCAATTACTAACGCTCCTTGCATAAGCGATCCTACGGTCTTTTCACTTATACACCGGAATTCATATTACTAATACGAATTGTATCAAAATATAAATCATTCTACAGAAAGTTGTCGCGACGAAAATCAAACAACTCCCCGGGACCTGATTTCCCAGTTAAAAGACCAATTGCCTGAAGAACACTTAAAAATAGATGAATACGCTAGATATTTAGATTCATAATTAATCACATAGCATCTTAAAGCCCGTATCAGACTACGCATTAAAGATTGAAGATTGAAATTTGTCCAATCAGAATAAAAAAAATTTAGTCCCTTTTGTTCTGATTAGTCAAATTCCAATCTTTAATCTTTAATCCTCGATCTTTAATGCGTAGTCTGATACGGTCTTTAAAGTCCGTATCAAACTACGCATTGAAAATTGAAAATTCAAGATTGAAATTTGATCAATCAGAATACAGAAATTTTAGTTTCTTTTGTTCTGATTATCAAATTCCAATCTTCAATGCGTAGTCTAATACGGGCTTAAGTATGGTCTTGTGTCGTCTTAAGATCTTATTCAACCAATGAAATGGAGTCGTATGTCGTTAAGCCCGGATCAGACTACGTATTAAAGATTAAAATTTAACCAATCAGGCTAAAAGGAACTAAAATTTCCTTGTCCTGATTGGTCAAATTTCAATTTCAATGCATAGTCTGATACGGGCTTTAGTCGTTAGCAAATTGACCAATGACAGTCGATTATTCCGAGAATATTTGATTGTTATTGATTAATTTGCTTACGACTAACAACATACGGCTTATTGTAGAACGGACCTTATTATAAATTTTTAAGAGCCGAATTGCAAAATCTGGCTGTATATGTAAAATTATTAGCTATACAAAAAACATTTTGAATGCGGTAGCAAACGTTACCAATCAATCACCAAACGAATGATGAAAAAAAAATTTCCAGCAGTCAAAATGGGTGGGGGGAGGGTCTAAGAAAAGGTTAAAAATTTGTTTACGATTTTTTTTTAAATAAACGGGAAACTACCAAACGTTTTGGATGCGATACCAAACATTAGCAATTAACCATTGAACGATTGGTAAAAAAAAAATTTCCGAAAGTCAAAGTGGGGGGGGATAAAAAAAGATTAAAAATTTGTTTACAATTTTGTCAAAAAACCGGAAATTACCAAACTTTTTTAATGCGATACCAAACATTACCAATCAACCACCAATCGATTGATAAAAAGAAAATTCCCAAAAGTCAAAGTGGGGGGGCTAACTTTGGGAAGGTGTGAAATTGGCCCTAAGGGCCACCGCACAAGCTTTTTCGTAATGCACTACGTTACGTTAAGTACTGATTCTAAACCTAAACTCGTACATAATCTTATGGCGAATTCGATTGGATGCACTAATGCGCACTAGTGCGCACTGAGTGCGCACTCTTTCAGTATTTAATATTCAGTTGGCTTGCCCTGTACTGGTTCAGAATTTTATGTGTATTTGGTTGATAGTGCACTAAAAATATGTGCTAGTGAAAACGTGTTCGACTGAACTGCATTATCCCAGAGCAGTGTTATTTGTACGTACGGTTGAAATACATTGCACTAGTGTAGAAGGCACTGAATTGCACTGAGATTTTCGACAGTGCAGTTCAGTGCAAATTTGAGTATTCCAATGAAAAAATATGGCAGCTAAAATATTATTATTAGATGAATTGTTAAATAGTTCGAGCAGTTCTAGCGATGAAGAAATGATAGCAGTATTAATGCGACATGAAACACAAATTCCAAAAGTTCGGAATATGATAAATATTATAAATGAATATTCTGATAAAGAGGTATTATCACACATAATTTCAATGTATAGTTTAAATATTTATTATATTATTTCATATTTAAAGTATCTCTCTTTGATTATTGTAGGTTTTTCTCTGCTCTCTTGTTGATTACAAGTCGCATATTGCACATGTGGGCACCACTAAAGAAGTTACTAAATGCACTATATTGGGATCAGTGCCTGTAATCGCTCCCAGGTCAGTGCAAATAAGTCTCGGGTCAATATTAAACTATGCGCTCCAAACATGTGCGTCTGGTAACAAAAAGTTACTAGCCACTGAAACGGAGCGAGTGCACATCAATCGAATTCGCCATATGTTTGTTACACGAAAATACCTAGGGATTGAATCCTTTGGAAGTGTTGCCAACACAAAATACGTAGCGGCTTTTCAATTTCACATGGAAACATTGGCCGCGTTCAACAGAGAAAACCAGTGCCGGTCTACAATAGGTGATTTAAGCCCTAAGCTTTAAGAAATTGACCAATCACAATCAAGTATGAGGAGAATACTCGACTGTGATTAGTCAATTTCTTAAGGCTTAGGGCTTAAACCACCTGTTGTAGATCGGCACTTACGGAAAAGCTTGTGCGGTGGCCCTAAAGCCCGAATCACACTAGCGGCTCGCGGCTGCGATTGCGATTGCGTTTGTGATTGTGATTTGCTACGCTCCAATCATACTTGCAATTGGTGCTTTCTGATGGGGCAATCGCAATTGCAACCGCGAGCCGCTAGTGTGATTCGGGCTTAACCCGTTCATTCGAAAACGCTATAAATGTAGATGTAGCACGGATATGAACCAATCGGCTGTTTTATCATGACTCCTAAAAATGGATGTGGCCATGTAGTTCCAAGCGGCGTAAAATGGATGTACGCGCCGCTAGTGTACGACCTAGAAAAAGCGTCTTACGAAAAACGGCAGCATGGTGACTCTCAGCAACTCTCAGTCTTCTCTCTAATTGCACATGTTACGTCGTCAAAGTTTATTGAAACTCGTTACTCTGTCGCGATTCATAGCAATCGGCGAACCGGTATTGAAACGATTTACTGCGTTTGTGAAACTTTTCGAAAATATGTACACAATCGTTGAGAGGGGTGCGCTTAACAGCACGGACTACAGGATATTTTTCAGTGAGTAAATATAATCGATGTAATTCACATCTCATCGACATTCGCGGAACTCGGCAATGAGAACTACATATAATCTTTATAAGGTCGAGGTCAAGACCGCACATTTGCACGCAATGTGCCATTAATATTTTCAATGCATTATATAATCCAATACTATTTTCTTGAATTCGCGAATGACACGTAATTGCCTTTAGTTTCATATATATTCTAACATTAAATAATTAAGGAATTTTAATTCTCATAGCACAAGGTATAACAGCCTTTTTTATAGCAGCTTGAAGAGTTCCAAGTTTGCCCATTCTGTTACTTATAGTTAGAATGCTGATTTTTAAACAGAAAAATCTGTAAATGATTTTTGTAATGGCAGCTAGTCATTAATAATACTTTTAGTGTTAACACATAGCATGTTACTATACCACATTTAATTTATGTGAAAGTATAATGGAAAAAAATAAAGAAGTAGTGTTGATTATGTTCTGTGTGCATGCGTGTGTGTGTGTGTACATATGCGTGCGTATGACGTGTGTCTGTGTGTATTTATACAATATTTTTTTGAGTCATATATTATTTTTTCCATATTAAAAGTTTGAGATATTTACATATGCAAAAATATGTATATTATTCTTAACATTATCAATATCTTTCTAAAATATATCTTTATTTTTATATACAGAAAATGATCTGGGAGTACCAATCTCACCCATGCATGACATTCCACTCTATGCCGATAAAAAGAATAAAATAATGAATATGATTGTTGAAATACCTAGATGGACAAATGCTAAAATGGAGATCTGTTTGAAAGAATCTTTGAATCCTATTAAGCAAGATGTTAAGAATGGTAAATTAAGATTTGTTGCTAATTGTTTCCCTCATCATGGATATATATGGAATTATGGAGCTTTGCCACAGGTAGAAATCCTGATAATTGTATTTTGATTATATATATAATTGTAATAATAATTGTAATTTAATGATGATCTCATTGATTCTTATCTGAATATAAAAAGAAACATGAGTAATTATATTAACTTATAATAAGTATTTATATAAGTATATATACAGAGTGTCCCGAAATTAAATGTCAAAACTTCGGGAGCATGTGCAGAATCGAAAGTATGAAAAAGAATCCTTTAGAGATTTGCTTGTTTTTGCTTCGTTTTGAAGAAATTCGCAAAAAAAGAAATAAAAAAAATTTTCAAAAAACTCAAAACAACACTAAAATTATTAAGTTTATCAAAAAGTATCATGAGATAAAAGTTATAGAGCATAGAATTAACAATAAGAAAAGAAAATGAAAAATTTTTCTGAAGTGAAATTAGAGGATTGTAAATAAATACGCGACAATGCGAGATTACCTAACTTAAAAGACTTTTTTCTTAGTTTATCGATCCTCCACACGCTCCTGAAGTTTTAACATTTAATTTCGGGACACTCTGTATAAGTATATAAGTATACAGGGTATATCCTAAAAAGTGGGAAGTATTGCAATGGGGGATTTAGGACACAAAAATAAGAGAAAAAGTTCATATAAACATATGTCCGATATGACCTTGTTTTTAAATTATAGCTTGTTTTATTTTCCAATAAAGTTAAGATAGCATACTTGGATATCGGTTTGCTGTTTATGTACAAGATTTAAAGGACTTAAGGTCTTGTTAATTTGTAAACATAAACGCGTATTATTTGTGTTGTAAGTGATACGGTTCATATCTTGTGTTTAGTGAAGGTAAGGTATTCGTATCGTACGTTAGTACTATTAACGATAGAAGTACGTTTAAGTGAAAACTATGGTTTGGTCAAACAATGAAATGGCAGACGTACATCTCATGTATGGATTAGCCCACGGTAATGCAGTCAGAGCTAGACTTTTGTATGCGGAAACCCATTGACAACGTCGAGAAACTTCGTCAACGTGTTGAAGATGCTTGCCGAGAAATTCAAGCAATACCCGGAATTTTTGAAAAAGTCAGACAATTTATGATGAGACGTGTTGAAGCCTGTATTCAAGTTAGAGGTAGTCATTTTGAGCACTTCCTGTAACCGTAATTATCTTAATTCTGTTGAAAAATAAGACAAGCTATAATTTGAAAACAAGATCATATCGGACATATGTTTATATGAACTTTTTCTCTTATTTTTGTGTCCTGAATCCCCCATTGCAATATTGCAACTTCCCACTTTTTAGGATACACCCTGTATATCTGTATGAAATTTTTTATCATGTATATCCTGCATATATGTGAGAGATTGTATATATGTATATATAATTCAAAACAATTATTTTTGTCGATCATTTTTTTGGATCACTTAATTAATATTGTTACTACTAGTATTGCTACTATTTTATTTACTAATTAACATTATTTACTAGTTTCTTAAAGAACAATATGTAATTCATAGTTTTTGATAAGTTATTAAGTCAGTATTATAATAATTATTAAGCTAATTTTAGTATTATAATTAATTATTTTTATAAAATATAATAATACTGCTGATAATAATATATACTATATATATAATATAATTAACAGACATGGGAAAATCCTGAAGTTTTGGATGACGCAACAGGCTGCAAAGGTGACAATGATCCTATTGACGTTCTTGAAATAGGCTACAGGGTAAAAAATAATTGCAACATGTATTTCGCATAAATAATCTTATTTACCACATAATAAATATTGAAAGAAATATTTGCATTTATATAGGTTGCAAAGCGAGGTGAAGTATTAAAAGTAAAAATTCTTGGAACAGTGGCACTCATTGACGAAGGTAAATAAGCTAGATTAATATAAAAACACAAAATATATTTATTAAAATAATTTACAAACAAAATATTGTAGCACACACACGCACACACACACATATTTTATTTTATAAAAAATTTTTATTTTAGGTGAGACTGATTGGAAGATTATTGTAATTGATGTTAATGATCCTTTGGCAAACCAAATGAATGGTAAATATTATATACATTTTAATTTAAAGTATTATGTATATTACATATATATTTATATTTATATATCTATATTATATGATATACAGGGTGAGTTTTTTAACTTGAAACTGTAAAATATCTCGGAAAGTAAGCTTTATCGAAAAAGAAAGGGGTGTACGGGTGGTCTAGGACACCCTGTATACAGAATATTCCAGCATAAATAGCTACCCCTTATTATTTCCCAAACTAAAACAGATAGACTAATAATCATAGTAATTAAACATAAAGTTAAATGGTTTTAATTAAACTATTGTGAGTATAGTAATTATTCACAAAAGTTCCAACTTTTTTATTGGCAATTGACATGTCATCTGCTTAAACATGCTAATCGCTGATGAGGGTCGAAAGTTAGTTGTATCGCAGGATCGTAAATGAAAAGTTAGTGCCAGATATAAAATTTCAAGCCGATAAAACTCGTATCATTTCTACAATAATCCTGTCAAATCATACGTCATTGTATTTATTTAATGAACAGCGCTACAACTTTTATTAAATTATCCACATGAAAAAAATATGTTTATCTTTCCACATAGGTATCTCTAATACAAACAACTTTTGTGAGTGATGATTATACTTACCATAGAATTTAGTTATTTAATTTCATAATTAATTTCCTAAAGACATTAAATTATTTAATTTCATAAAGACGAATCCAACAACTATAACATCTTGATTGTGGGGTGACCTTGAAATAAAATAATGTAGAAAAATAGGATAAGTTATAGGTAGATAAAAAAGTAATAATATTTTGAACAAGATAAATTAATTTTATTTTATAAGGTGCACAAAGTCCATTGTCCATACATGACGCTTTTGAATACGCTCTTTAAAAGATGCACGAACCTTTTGCAACATATCTTTTGGAATTGTTCGATAAGCGATATTGGCAATATGTTGCTTCATGTTTTCGGCTTGATAAGCACAATGTTGATAAACATAAGGAAACAAAATGTGTCAATGAAATTTTATTGAAATGATAAGTAAACAAATAGTGTATTGAGATGTATCAACACCCGAAGAGACATGAGGAAACGTATTATTAATGTCGAACGATTCCAAAAGATAACATTTTACTAAATAAAATTAATGGTAAATATTCACATAAGATCAGTTCCTTCAAAAGTCAATGACCTTAACATATGTTATCGAGGTTAGGTTAGTTTATTTTGGAGCTGAAGACCCTCCCCCACCCATGCATTCACTTTGCAATGACTATACAGACAATAATTTAATACTAATGATTATTACGGATGTGTGTTATTGATTATAATTAAGTATTACATATATCAAAAAAACAATGAATATATGTTATCAATAAATGTATGATTTATTCAATATCAATTATTATTAATTAGATAATTTGTTTTATAATACCAAAAAACGCTTCAATTCTTTCTTCAAAAGAATAAATCCTTTTAAACAAAAATTTGTGTTATTTTTAAACGAAAATTTCGTTTACTTTGTAATGTTTTTATATGTTAAAAGTAACATATTCACTATAATAAAGTTAGGATAATAAAAATATGTAATTATATAATATTACAAATAAATAAGGAAAATATTGATTTCCAACATTTGTTTGTGTAGTCATGTTTTTTATCAATAACTTTTAACAAACAACAAGCGAAAACTTCTTGGATGTTTCTTAGGGTCACGACTTTGACAACATACATGCAGATCATTGATTTTTGAAGGGGCTGATCTTATGTGAATATTTACCAAATTATTTAATTTGGTTCGAAATTATTATTTTTATTATACTCACCTATTATTCATCTTGTTTTCCTGGATTTTTTATTTCAAAGTCACCCCACGATCAAGCTGTTATAGGTTATTGGCTCTCTCTTTATGTTTTTATTCTTTACAATTATAGCTCATCAAAAATAAGGCTTTCTATTTAAAAATTTGAGAGGACTTTCAAAAATTTTTTGCGCCTCCACCTAAAAAAAGTTAAGAGAACTAAAAAAACGTAGCAATTTCAATATTATTTAATTTTATCTTAAACATTTTTGTGTTAAATCAATATTTATGAAGATATCTTAGAAGGCAGTTTCTAGTGACTCACCTTATATATATACAGGGTGTCCTATTTTAAACAGTCGAACCGAATATCTCGAAAACTGACAAGGGAGGTCCACCTGAGTGTAAATTTGTTTATCAATTTCATTGGTCTTAGCTAATAAAGCACCTTTCAAAGTATAACATGCTAAGTCCATAGGGCAATGTAACGCCTAATAATCGGGAAATAGGCCCGAGATAATTCGGCTGGGCTGGGACATAATGTCCTCTCCCAAGGCACTTCTCACTTTCTAACCCAATACAATGTATCGAATGCATGTATATCGTTTGTCATGTGCATTCGATGCATTATATTGGGTTAGAAAGTGGCCAGTGCCCTGGGAGAGAACATTGTGTCCCCAGCCTAGCCGAATTATCCCGGGTCTATTTCCCGATTATTAGGCGTTATATTGGCCTGTGGACTTAGCATGTTATATTTTGAAAGATGCTTTATTAGCTAAGACCAATGAAATTGATAAACAAATTTACACTCAGGTGGACCTCTCTTGTGAGCCCAATAGACAAAAATGTTTCAGACAGAAGTTGCATGGTTTCGAGGAGGCCACATGATGAAAATATGAACTTGACCTTGAGTGACCTTTTCAAGGTGAGGTCAATGTTATCGATGTTTTCTTAAATGGAAACCCCCATTTTTTATTGCATATTTTTGTAGCTTATCTCGAGAACTTTTCAAAACACTATAACAAAGTATTTTTTTATTAAGTATTTTTCGAGTTATTTTACATCTTAGTCTGACATATTTTGATTAAAAAAAATATATATCTTGTAAAATATGTAGTTTTCGATAATTTTACCGTAATACTTTTATGTACAGAATAATGAGACAAATCAATTGGTATAAAAAAAATAATTGTTTTTAAGAAAAAATATGTAATTATTTACAATGTATTTTCTTAAACAATTATTTGTTTTTTTTTACACTAATTGATGATTTGTCTCATTATTCTGTACATAAAAGTATTACGGTAAGATTATCGAAAACTAAATATTTTACTTTTTTACCTAGATATTTTATTTTTTATATCAAAATATGTCAGATTAAGATGTAAAATAACCCAAAAATACTTTATTATAGTGTTTTGAAAGGCTCTCGAAATAAGCTATAAGAATATGCAATAAAAAATGGGAGGTTCCATTTAAGAAAACATCGATTACATTGATCTGGCCTTGAAAAGGTCACTCAAGGTCAAGTCCATATTTTCATCATGTGGCTTCCTCGAGGCCATAAAACTTTTGTCTGAAACATTTTTTTGAAAAACTTCTCTTTTTCGAGATATTCACGTGAATTTATTAAAATGGTCCATCCTGTATACAAGGTGAGGCATCTAAGACAGGCCACCCGAATAACTCCCACAGTTTTGGAGATAGGAGAAAATGTTTGAAATAAAAGTTGTATGGTATCGAGGGAGAAATCTTGTGGAAATAAACATTTTTTTTTTAGGTGGAGGCGCTTAGGAGATTTGAAGGACATCTTCATTTTTTTTAATGGAACCCCCCCGTTTTTATTGCATATTCTTGTAGCTTATCTCAAGAGCTTTCCAAACCACTATAATAAAGTATTTTTTAATTAAGTACTTTTTGAGTTATTTTATATATTTTAATCTGACATTATAAGCTATAGTAATATGCAATAAAAAATAGGGGTTCCATTTAAGAAATTAAAGGTGTCCTTGACTTGACCTTAACGATGCCATCCAAGGTCAAACCAATGACACCATCTTATGTTCCCCTCAAAACCATACAATTTTTGTTCAAAACGTTTTTCTCTGAAATGCTTAGTTTTTGAAAGAAAAGGGGTGTATGGGTGGTCTAGGACACCCTGTATATATGTATATATAACCATATCTAAAATTATTAGACATTTTATTTATTAGTATATTTTTAAGAAATATAACGAATTAATTTTTATTTTAATAATTTCTTGAAATTGATTAAAACTAGTTAAGAATGTGTACATTTTTTCTGAATTTTTTTATTGTGTTATTGTATTTATAAAACTATATTATTTTTAAATTATTGATTGTAGTCAGTTTTTAATTAGCAAAGCATATCCAGATAACCAAGCGTGATTAATCATATTGAGCAAACTAATGCACTGCATATATGTGTTGTTATATATTTGTTGTACATTTGCCAACATCGAAATAGAACGCATTACTGATTGCAGCAACATGATTGCTTATACAAACAATCGGTTGACGAAATTTCGAAAATAAATAATCAGCGATACCGGTACATTATGTTATTAGCAATATGATAACTAATAGTTTGTCGTTTCATCTAGAGTCTAGAACATATGATGATAACATGACGGCAGCAACACAAATATAATGATTCTCATTCGTTGTTGCACATATTTTCTCAAGCAATGAAGTTTTTAATTGTAACTCGTCAACAAAATATTACAAATATGAAAATGTTATACGTTTACGACAAAGAGACAGCATATAGCTCTCGTGATTTAAAGTACAAAGTTCGTTTGCTTACCGCTATGCAACGGATTATGCCCTTCTATTCCGTATTTAAGTTTTTTTCATGAGAGTATATAAAGCCTACAAAGCGTAGCTAGTAACATTCAAAATGTAATATATTTTTCTATCAGTTTAATTTCTGATACAATCCCAACACAAGATTTTCCAAGTCTTCGACTAATTGTTCAAAAATGGACAAATGAGTGTCCAAATAAGTGAAAATTTTCGGTTTTTTTCTATCTATTTGAGATGTAAAATAGAAATCTAATTTTTATATAAATATATCCTTGAGTTTTATGAATTAAATTGTTTAAATTTATTAATTTATTATTTAGGTAAAACTTAAGATTAAGGGCGACCTCACCGATTTCAATGACCTTGATATACGTTATCAAGGACAAATTCTGAGTAACTTTTTCTTCTAATTTAATCGTCGCTCGTTGCTTATTAAAAAGTTATTAACAAACAAAAATTTGTAAAAATCAAGATTTATACATAGTCTGACAATGAAAAACTGGATATAAAGTATATGCGTGGACACAGTGGGTTCCGTCCCCCCTACGGGGGTGCTCCACTTCCGGAAGATATAACCTAACCCAAACCTATTTCCGATTTAGTTTCGCGTCCGAAGCACAGGGCGATATGGAATGGACCTCGTTTCGCGCAGAAAGTTGCAAACCCGTGTGAAATCGTTTAATTATAAACCTCGTTTCGCATCCGAAGCACAGGGCGATATGGGATCGATTCAATACCATTTTCTCTTAAAAAATAACTTTCTTGTAGGAGTCGCCAAAATTCCTTTTAGGATCTTTCATTTGAACCTGAAAGGAAGCCTTTCACAAAGATTCATCGAAATCAGAGCCACGCCCCTTTCGGAATTCCACCCAAAATTAATTTTATAGTATACATTTTTTTAAATTTATTTTATTGTCAGTTTTTTATTGGCAGAATTTTTTGATGTTTTTTGTGTAGCACTTTTTCACATAGCGTGTGTCCTTAGCGCCTTTCTTATCTTTTTTTAAAAAGATAAGTTTTTAGGGTATAAATAACATAGCAAGAATGAGTATAATAATTAATATACTATTTTATTTTTTTAGTTTTTTATAAAAATGATTAGAGCATTATTTTTTGAACATGCAAAAAGTCTAAATAAAGTTATACATTTTATATAACCTATCTAATTTTTATAAAAATTGTTACAGATATAAGCGATATCGAGAAACATTATCCAGGTTTATTAAAAGCCACAATTGAATGGTTTAAGATATATAAAATTCCAGATGGAAAGCCGGAAAATCAATTTGCATTTAATGGTGAAGCAAAACCACGAGATTTTGCACTGCACATTATTGATGAAGTGCATCAACATTGGCAAAATTTATTAAAACAGGAAGTTCCAACTAGTGGAATAATATGGTTCGTAAATTCTTTATAAATCATGCCTTATATATGGTGATAACTCTAATACAATCGCGAATACCGTGATTTTTTGTATAAAGAAAAGTAAAAAACATATAATAGAATAAAATTTTTTTATATGACATTTTTATATAATTATAAATCTTTTTTTCCAAATTCATTTTTCGAGAAAATTGAATTTAGAAAAAAGGATTTAAAATTATATCCCCAAAATAGATATATTTAATTAAAAATAAAACAATGTCAATGTTCACAAATCCAAAAATCGAATAGAAATATAAATTTATAAATAGATGTCTAATTGACCCTTTAAATTAAATAAAATACGTTTTTGATAAATTATGAAAACCAATTCTCCAAAATAAAACTTCGAATACAAAAATTTTATTATGTATTTATTTTTGAGGGAGCAATCGTACCTCATTTATTGTACAACAGTTATCGTCATATTAATATGTTTATACCAATATGTTATACGCACGCGCGCACACACGCACATACATACACACATATAGGGTATCTCATTTTAATAGAAACAGCTCTATCTTCTAAACAACATACAGGGTGTTCCCGGGCTAAATGGCCAAATTTGAAATATGAATTTAGGACCTTAAGACAAGAAAAAATTTTTCTCTGGAAGTATGCTCGCAAACGCTTCGTTCAAGAAATATTGACTTCTGAAGTTATGAACTATAGGAACGAATAATTTCGAAATGTTTCTTTTTATTTTTGTTTTGAAGATCGAAGGTCATTGACAAGCTTGTGTCATACGTCATACAATCATGCCTCATACGTTAAATTATCATGCCTCATACAATTATTTGGTACGAATGTACGGAGCTTTGTTTACAGTGCAAACACAAGCCTGTCAATGACCTTCGATCTTCAAAACAAAAATAAAAAGAAACATTTCGAAATTATTCGTTCCTATAGTTCATAACTTCAGAAGTCAATATCTCTTGAACGAAGCGTTTGCGAGCATACTTCCAGAGAAAAATTTTTTCTTGTCTTAAGGTCCTAAATTCATATTTCAAGTTTGGTCATTTAATCCGGGAACACCCTGTATAACAAAATCAAATATTTTTCTATTCAAACAGTTTTCTTTCGCGCATTTTGCACTATCATTCCGCTAAATTTTTTATATCCTTCACTTATGTCAATGAATTTTTACATTTGCTTTTTTCGATTTTATTATACACATTTTTTATTTTAATTATAATCGCTGATTTTTTATTTAAAATCTATAAGTTTAAGACAAAAATGTTTTAGACAAAAGTTATATGATTCACAGGGGGACACATGATGAAAATACTTGACCTTGAATGACCTTTTCAAGGCCAAGTCAATGTGATCGATTTTTTCTTAAATGGAACTTCCCATTTTTTATTGCATATTCTTGTAATATATCTCGAGAGCTTTTCAAAACACTATAATAAAGTATTCTTCCATTAAGTACTTTTTGAGTTATTTTATATCTTAATCTAACATATTTTGATATAAAAAATAAAATATCTCGTAAAATATTTAGTTTTCGATAATCTTACCGTAATA
>NW_021851846.1:28595-34550 GCF_003651465.1 Formica exsecta
TAAAAAAAATAATTGTTTTTAAGAAAAAGTATGTAATTATTTACAATGCGATTTAGCAATTATTTGTTTTTTTTTTCATTATTCTGTACATAAAAGTATTACGGTAAGATTAACGAAAAAATATATTTTACTTTTTTAACTATATATTTTATTTTTTATATCAAAATATGTCAGATTAAGATATAAAATAACTCAAAAAATACTTAATGAAAAAATACTTTATTATAGTGTTTTGAAAAGCTCTTGAGATAAGCTAAGCTACAAAAATATGCAATAAAAAATGGGGAGTTCCATTTAAGAAAACCGATTACATTGACTTCACCTTGAAAAGGTCACTCAAGGTCAAGTCCATATTTTCATCCTGTGACCCTCTTCAAACCATGCAACTTTTGTCTGTAACATTTTTTCGTATCTTCCATATTTTTCGAGATATTTGCCTGTGGCATTTAAAATGGGCACTGTATATATATATATATATATATGTATATTGTTTTTACAGTTCTAATGTAACAGTGGAGGGTAGTTCTTTTAAGATCACCACAGAAGCTGCTAAAGAGATTTTAGGAAAAGAATCTGAGCCAATAGAACCTCAATCTGTAGAACCGATAGGTAAGTTATGCGAATAGCGCGATAGAAATAAATAACAAATTTTATTTTATATAGATTAAAGTTATTTTTTATTTACTTATGTATTATATATATGTAATGATATATATTTATAATGCTATAATTTATTTATAGTTGACAAATGTTATTTTATACATCCCGAACTATAACAAGGATTATAATGCGCAGAAGGATTTAATTAAATATTCAACTCATAACATTGCTGATAATTGCATACATTATAATTAATAGTTTTATTTATTTCATTATTTTTATATTTTGGTTATAT
This sequence comes from Formica exsecta, assembly GCF_003651465.1. Taxonomy (NCBI): domain Eukaryota; kingdom Metazoa; phylum Arthropoda; class Insecta; order Hymenoptera; family Formicidae; genus Formica; species Formica exsecta. Next base: position 29,491 of record NW_021851846.1, read on the forward strand.
GAGATGTTATAATATATGATTTCAGTCGATAAATGGCATTACATACATCTTAAATGAAGATAAGATGGATATCTTTATTTACACACAATCAACTATATTGAAGTTGGCATCTATTTTGTTCACATTCAACGTGGAGTTTTTCCCTATTTCTCATTTTCATATTTTTCGACAGTATCTTCAAATATATTTAATCGATATTTTATATAACCATTCAAGTAGGTTTAAGACCCAAGGTTTGAGAAAATGTCAAGTTTAAAAGGTCGACGATGATAGCGTCTCATAATGGCAATGCATTTAATGCATCTTGGGAATTAGAGAAACGTTTTGTGAGGGATGCTTGTTTGCCTGTGATGTGAATACCAGAAACGTTCGAGAATTGCGGAAAGTATGTCGTGAGACGATGCGAAATGTACACGTTAGGGAAATTGAAGTTGCGATCCATTAGCAACTTTCTTTAAATTAAAGAAGCGAAAGTAAGGTAAAAGGTGCATAATTATAAAAATGAGGGACTGATAATGAAAACATATTTCTATATGTATATTCAATACTATAAAAAAGAATCACCTATATACATATATATATATATATATATGCGATACTATGTATGCGATACTATAACAAAGAGTCAATTTCTTATTTATTATTATTTTTTGTTATAATTTTTTACGCTAATGATGTATTAAATATGTAAGTAATGTATTTTTTGATAATTTGGTTACAAAAATATTGAACTGTAAGCTTTTTCACATATGTTTCGCATATATATTTCTTTATTATGATGCTGCATTTATAATATATTTAAAGTACAAAACAAATATAATCTCATTATGGGTTGTGATATAATCATTTTAAGCAAAACGGGAAAAAAATATGGATTGTTTCCTCTTCATAGTATTTGTTCAGTAATTTGTTAGAAATAACAATAAACAAAACTGGTTTTTGAATATAGATGTATACTATTCCTATAAGCTTCATTTTATATCATTCTGTTCAAATATATACAGGGTGGACCAGTAACTCTTGCCACTTCGAATATCTTCGAGTCTAGAATAGTTACGAAAAATTTTTTCCTACAAAAGTTTTATAGTTTCAAAGGGGCCATCGAGTGGTAGTAACACAGTTCGTCAGGGTGGCGGCGCTTCGGAGATCTCAAGGTCAACTCCACTTTTTCAAATGGACCGATTTTTTTTTTGCGTAATTCGATAGAGGAGCTCAAAAAACGTTAGGAAAGTAAATTACAAGACTCACAAATGTCAAGGTCAAGGTCATTGGGGCTGGGTCCCCTATTCGCTATATTTACCTTAATAAAATATTAATATTAATATTAATAAAAACTCACGCTTTTGAAATGTGCTCAAAGTGATTGCCGCCACTATCGATGCACGCTTGGAATCTATGTTCTAGACTCGAAGATATTCGAGGTGGCAAGAGTTACTGGTCCAACCTGTATAATCATCTTTTGTTAAAAAAAAAAAGTGGTATATATTAGATATATTTACATTTTTTACATTTTTCTTTCATATTTTAATTGATTGAAGATGAGTTAAAGAAATTTTTTGACTTTTTCAAAATATGAAAGTTATGCTTGAATGAAAATAAATGTTACGACTACAGATGATTTCATCGTATTGGTCTGCCACCACGGCGAGAAATGGTTTTTAAGGAGATATTTGTACTTGTTTCACGATGTATTTAACAACATAAACCGTTATCTACATATATTTCTTTACAATGTATGTAGTTTAAATCTGCGAAATGATGGGCAGCCCTTTGAGGTGATAAATACTACAAAATATTATAAGTCCCCATAATATGAAAAACAAATTACCTTTTTTTACTAAAATCAACTTTACAAAATTAGCCAATTTTTTAATACTTTTAGGATTAAAAGTGCAAAACGCGAAGAATAAAATATTATTTATGAATCTAAACTACATATTTTGATATGTATAAATTTTAAAATATGTACATAGTTCTATTATCCAATATGTTAATAATACTCTTTTTTTTAATAATATTAATACATTTTAGGTAGTACATTTTGTTTATTAACTATTAGACATTATTTTATTATATTTTACAATGTTTTATATATTTAAAGCTGTTATTACAACAGCTTTCAAGTTACCTTGATGGAAATATTCTATGAAAATCATAATAAAATCATATTGAAATAGTACTGACTCACATACTGAAATCTTAATCAATTGATCTTTTTTCTCTCTCTCTCTCTCTCTCTCTCATTGCAATATAATTAAAAATTTAGAAAAATTTATTAAAAATTTTATTCAGCAAATATCAATAAAAATGTATTTATTTATTAGTAAATTTCATGAAAATCCATATAGCACAAAAAAGCTGCAGACATATTGTAGAATAATTTTGTTGAAAGATTTTTCTTAGGATGCTCTGCTTGTCAACGAATATAGCTATTGACTATCCGGACTTTGTTGACAGTCAGCCTGAATAATTTCGATATCACTGCTGATGGACACCCGATTACATTTTTTGTAAATTTTCAATCAATTAAGTCATTGCTCTCTTTCGAAATATTTCGAATATTATTCGAAGTTAGACATCTCGATCTCTTATGTATCGATAGATTTCGATATTAATAGATGTGCGGCGTGCATAGTGCGGCGTTTTAAATTTACTTAAATATCAAAAAGACACGTCGCAAATAGAAATAAAAACATACTATAGATAAAATTCAAATATATTGTTAATGTAGAAGACAAGTCAGTTAGTTACTCGATCTCCTCAGCGGTAAGGAAAGCGTGTCTACATAAATATTAATAATAAAACGTTATATTTATTTGAAATTCGTTTCTCCTTTACAAAATCATCCGAATGATTCCGAAATGATCCTGGATATGGAATCATAATGAAACTGAAGATGGATTTGTTATTTGTATACATTGTATTAAGCGATTTAAGGCAAATAAATCAACAACAATTTTGATAAAACATTTGAATAAATCACAATATTTGTAACACGGAAGATAATACTTATGGTGAATTCGGTTGTATGCATTTATTACGTCCTGGCGACTCCACGATTCCTTTCTTCCGCGACGTTGCGGCAACGATCGTCAGTTGGTGATAAAAATGAATCATTCAATAAACAAAGCATCTTGCGCCATACATTTCCTTTAAACACAGTTATTTCTCGCTAACTATATCTACGAGTAACCGTGAAAAAGACGCAAGAAGATGAAACCATGCCGGTCTCCTCGAGATAAATAAAAAATAATAGGTACCCCTTACCACGGACTTATATTAGGTCTACCGGAAAGTTCTGTCCGTTTTTGGAATAAAACAAAATACAAATTTTTATTACCGTCAATAAACTTTATTAAATAATGTAATTGCCATTATTATTAATGATTTCTTGCCAGCGTGAGGGCAATTTGTATATCCCATTTTCGAAAAATGTTTTATCTTTTGATGCGAAAAATTGAACCAGTGCTTGTTTGATATCTTCTTCATTTTTGAATTTTTTGCCCCTCAAAAAATTTTGTAAGGACAAAAACAAGTGATAGTCGGAGGGTGCTAAGTCCGGGGAATATGGTGGATGCGACAGAATTTCCCAGCCTAGTTCTGCAATTTTTTAACGAGTCCCCGAAGCAGCATGTGGCCTGGCATTATCATGATGCAGTATGATGTTCTTCCTATTGAACATCGCCGACCTCTTTTCTTGGACTGCTGTATTTAAATTATCCAGTTGCTGACAATACTTCTCCGAATAATGGCAATTACATTATTTAATAAAGTTTATTGACGGTAATAAAAATTTGTATTTTGTTTTATTCCAAAAACGGACAGAACTTTCCGGTAGACCTGATATATAAGGACAGGGCACATGAAGCTTATAGCTGACTACGTAATGACGCCGCCCACTACGTGACGCTAGTAGGATACCTTGGCCGGCTTACTTCAACTTACCCTAATAAATATAATAAAGTATAATAAAATATTTCACTCTCAAATACAAATAATTGAAACGCGGATTCTGAATTCTGAAGTTGAAGCGGACAAGGTATCCTACTAGCGCCACGAGTAGCCGGCGACATTATTTTGCCACCGTTCAGTATAGGAGAGTGTCAGACCCGTGCTCCTTACAGTAGAATTTTTCGGCAGAAGAATAAGGAGATAATAAGAACTTTTTAACAAAATATTTAATAAATACAGCTGTATCAATAATGATAATAATTTTTCTAACGAACAAGTACAACTGGATCAATAATAATAAAATTTCCTTAACGAAATATTCAATAAATACAGCTGCATCAATGTCAACAAAAATAATTATAAAGAAGTAAGATCTTTGTAAACAGATCACGTGCGCGAGGGTCTGCCGGGAAAGCTAATGTTTAAGGGACTTTTGAACTGATATCACCAATCGACGATCACCACGGGTAAAAATATGAAAAGTAAAAAACATACCCTGCCGAATGAGGACACTGGCACGATTCTAATTCGTTAAAATTTTGGAAACCCCCTACTTCTAAAATTAGAAAATGCCCTCAAAAGGGAATTATAAAAGAAGGAACTCATAAAACTCGAGCACTTTTTATTCAATTACAATCAGTTTCGAGCAATCAGTCTTGTCCAATCGTGTCCAGACGTTTTTAGTTCGTAAATAATACAGAGAGTGAGAATACAGTTTAGCAAACCAGTGTCATCACTTGGCATCGTCTCCGAGGCAGTCCGCAGCCGCTCAACTATTACCACAACACACCATTCAACCGAGATAGAAACTGTCAATCTCTCACCAGCACACAATCTCAATTCACCAGTAAAAAAGTAAGTTACCAATCATTCAATTTTATTTATAGCCGTAACTTCCCGCAATAAGTAGCATTTTCCACTGGTTCCGTAGTGAAAACCACGTCGAGCAAAACATACAATTTACGACACATCGTTGTAGATCGAGTCCATTCCAGGAATCGGAAAACTTCTACGCATTTTAATTTGTCCATAACTAGTAGCAGTAGTCATTATTTATTAAGTACACGCACAGAAACACGAATCACTGAACCTACAACCCTCCCTCTTTC
>NW_021851846.1:34640-35849 GCF_003651465.1 Formica exsecta
CTTTCCCTCTATCACTTTTGTCCAAGCTACTCTCCAGTATATTCTTCCGAACCCCCTTCTCCTGAACCACCACTCTTCCTGCGATCATTTTCTTCGTTATTGATGATCATCCTCAGTAATTTACCCCCTCTTTCTCCCCCTTCCGAATTAGACGAATTAGAGTTCGAAAAGGCTATACAGGATTTCTGTAATGAATTTCCTGATTTGGAAGCCGAGTCATCTTACCAGTCTTAAAATCATGACATAAAACTCCTAGTATTCCCTCACGTAATAATCCTTTCACACTCTTACACAAATTTTGTTCTTTTTAAATAAATATACTTTTGTAATAACCAGTCAAAGATTCAATGTTAACGATAAAATCTTTGCCTCACCACTCTGACTGATGTCCTCCATATTATTGTAACACCCGCGAACAAATAAACACACATATTCACACATACTAAATCAATTATTAATGTTACCTTTTTGGATATAATAAATTCATGTATATTAACTTAATTTAATTTAAATATGAATAAGTTGTATTTTATTAATTAAAATTAAATCAAACTTTTATTAATCCTCTCTCATTCCCAGTCTGAAGATCGCACTTGGTCCCATCCCGCGTAAAAGAGATTAAATTCTCTTACCAGAAAGGGACCACCGAGCGAATTTCTGAAAACCAATGTAATAGCGACCCGAACGGTCGTTTACCTGATTTTCGGACCTTCAAATTTGTTCGACCCGATTCTAACACCATGAGGCGTTTGACTTCGGGATAATAAAGATAGTGGTTGCGCCCTTCCATTGACTCATCCTTTCTCCAGTCTGGACGTAACACATTCTAATGCGTATGTTCGGTTGGAACTGTATAACCTTGGTATCGATAGAATCCTGTTCGATTGGATCGGCCTGCCCTAGTGCATCAACTATGTACATATGTTCGATTGAATTTATTCTACTGCCACAGAGTGTACGGAGTCGCACTGATTATTTTTGATAGTGTAATTCATTGCAAATATGGCAGCGAAATTTTTATACTGAATGAATTATTAGATTCTTCGAGTAGTAGCAGTGACGAGGAAATTATGTTAACATTAGAAGAAAATTCAAAAATTTCTAAAATAGAAACTATATGATAGGTATTATCGATGAATATTTTGACAAAAAAAACTTATGTTATAAAAATTTTAATTTAATTAAAAATACTTAAATTAATTAATATTT
>NW_021851846.1:35902-45032 GCF_003651465.1 Formica exsecta
GAATGGGTGCCACCTCCTTTACCAAAAGTATGACTTTTATTTAATATAATACTTCAATATTTGCTTTTCAAAATAATATTGGTTAAAATATAAATATTATGTATATAAAGAAACTTTGTAATGTTTTGTTTTGTGAACTGTGGACATTAGTTATTTGCTGCTGATAAATTATATTATCTCTTGCTTACAAAAGACTATACTCATGTTAATTAATTAATATTTTATATTAATTAATATTAATATTAATTTTATATTAATATTTTAATTTAAATTATTATTTAATGTAAAATATATTTTGGATAGTTTCAGCGACGTTTTTGTCTAAAACAAGATACATATAATTTGTTACATCTATACAAGAACTCACAAACTTTTAAAGAATTAATAGGATATGGTGTAACACAATATAATAGATAATAATATTTAACCTTTATCATTTTTATGGTACATATACTGGATGTATTGCCGCAACATGTGGGATCCACTTCAGCGATGGACAGGAGACACAAAAACAATGAAAAAAGTTCATATAAACATATGGCCCATTTAATCTTGTTTCTGAGTTTTAGCCACTGAATCACTTGATTTTACTAACTGATCGGACCTGTTTTTCTTGATGGGAGATTAACAAATGAATCTTATGTAAATTTTTTAAGAAATCGATTGCATAGATTATTAGAAGACGTCCGACTTGATGTTATACGTCGCATGTAGTTTATGCATGACGGTGCATCGCCACATTTTGGCCGAATAGCCAGAGATTTCTTAAACGAACGATTTCCTAACAAATGGGTAGATTGTGCAGGACCTATTGTTGGTCTGCGCGTTCCCCAGACTTAAATCTATTAGATTTTTATTTATAGGGCCACTTGAAAACAATTGTTTATTCAACATTCATTACGAGCATTGAAATACTTCGTCAACGTATATAAGAAGGCTGCCAACGCATCCGACAAACACCTGATATTTTTGAAAGAGTGCGGTATTCTACGATACGACGATTGTAGGCTTGCATTCAGGCTGAAGATGGCCATTTTGAGCACTTCCTATAACGTTAAGTAGCTTTACATTATTGTACAAACATGCCCACACAAAAATTAAAGTATATTAGATATCTACTGGATGTTCCTAATGTGCATTAGGGATATCCATGAATATGTAGGAAACAGCTATATTAGACATGCTTTAAATATCCAAATGTCCGCAATATGAGATCTCATAAATATCCACAGGATATGTAGGCCAATATTCACTGGATATCCGTATCAGTATTCACTGAATATTTATATAGATATCCATTGTATGTATATTAATACATATATATATATAATATATTAATATACATGTAATGGATATCTACATAAATATCCACTGAATACTGGGACGTGTTTTCCCAACTGATTATCACTGTTGAAGTCACTACAAAGAGTTTTACCGAGAGATCCGATCATATTTGTCAAAATTCAGTGTATTCGTGAATGTTGTGTGTCCGTGCGTGCAATCATGCGTGTGTGTGTATGCGTGTGCGTGTGTGTGTGTGTGTGCGCGCGCGCGTGCGTATATATATTAGGTCTACCGGAAAGTTCTGTCCGTTTTTGGAATAAAACAAAATACAAATTTTTATTACCGTCAATAAACTTTATTAAATAATGTAATTGCCATTATTCGGAGAAGTATTGTCAGCAACTGGATGGTAATAAAAAATTGTATTTTGTTTTATTCCAAAAACGGACAGAACTTTTCGGTAGACCTGATACAAAGTGTTTCATGAATACACTCGCACTTTTCTTCTTCGTATGAGGGTTGGCTCCGACGAGTACTCGTCAAACGGCCATCAACTGGTTTGTAGAGACGTAATCAAAAGATATAGTATTCAGAAAAAGAAAAGTATACTTAGAGTAGTAATTAGAGCGTCCTTTTTAACTAAAATGTAATGTAATGTGAACACACTCGCACTCATAAAACCACTAACCTAATCTAATCCCAAACGAATAAATATTCATATATACACGTAAACGTACACACACACACACACACGCGCGTGCGCACACATGTGATTACACGCACGGACACACAACATTCACAAATACACGTGTATATGTCCATTACACATAAAAAAAGGCATCAGGTTATCTGAAAGAAATATGGCAGACACTCAGATTCTATGACTTCAAAGCTCCATATTTTTCTATCCTTTGATTTTACGTGGTTCTGACAAAGGAAACATTTGTTCAGAATTAAAAAAACTACAACATATTTCAGAACGGAGCAATTTGACCGGGGTCACTTTTCCATAGGAATCGTGCGGGGTCCTTTTACTTTTTTCGTAAAATTAACAATTGCGTTTTAAAATTATACGCGCAATTTCATTAAAACCTAGTGAAAGTAATTCTTTGAATACAATATTGAAATATACATCTAAAAATGTTAAATCCCTTATTTGCGTTTGTACATTGCGTTCAATTTCTTGAAAATTACCACTAACTATGAGTTTTATAATTTCACGATCTGTGTAAGCTGATGGGAGTTTTAATTCTATCTCGTTCATTAAGTAATTGGCGCAGGTGTTGACGGTGTCGGTGATGGAAACTAGCTGCGACAATCGAGCATCCACACATCTTGTAATATTTTCCATGCCGAGAAAAGTTGCTTTCTGCATCACGATAGCGACACTGTGTGTTTTTCGTTTCTTCAAGGGCGGCTGCGCTTGCTCCTCCGTTTCACCATTACTCACGGATTGTTCCACATTTTCCTTGTAAGCCACTATCACAGCCCTTATCCCGTAAGCGGTGGTGAAGCCGATGGAAATATTGTTGACAATAATCGGACTTGGTTTGGTTTTTTGATTCTCACTTAAGTACAGTCTCATCTGTTCTATGTTGAGTTGAAATTGCTGCCATGTGTCGGTATCGAGACGAATTCCGTCCGCATAATTGCCCGTTAATTTAACAATTGGTACGAAATAACCTTCGTTTGTTGCTTGCAATCCCACATGTAGCTTCTTAGTACACGATGAATTAAGGGCATACGTTGTCGATAGTAACAAGTATCGCTGTTTGTTTCTTCTATCGATGTCGATCTTGTTATCCGATTTGCTAATATCGCAAACGTGTGTAGATTTAACAAAATCGGTTAGATTCTTCTGATCACTGGAAACTTCTTTCGTGGCAGCCATTGTTATCACTTTCGATTAAAACCGAGTTTGAAAAACATCTAAAATCATCTAAAAATTAGATTCGTTACAAGGGAAATATTTTTCTCTAAACTTTTTCTCTAAATACATTTGCAATATGTTATAAAGGGTAAATAAATGTTTATCACCTGAGTAATAAATTTTTATAGATTGTATTGTAAAGAGATTATATTGTAAAAAATTTTATAAGGGAGCAATTTTCTAATTGACATAATCCTGCCTCTTCTACGAAAATTTTTAAAAAAGTTTTTTGTAATAAATCTTTTACTTAGGGACCGCTATAACAAAAGTAATAAAACTAAATAAATAATAGCTGTTAATAACGTAATAAAAATAAAATATTTTTTTTGTCTACTTTTTTCTCAAAAGAAATGAAAAACACCCGGAATGAAAATCCGGGAACTTTTTTTAGGCGGCGCTCTTTTGTTTTCTTTTAAACTAATCTAACTACCTAGAAAGGAAAAATTTTAAATTTTTCAACGGCGTTCCTTTTTGGAAAAAAATGGGGATATACGTTTAAATAAATTCTCCGCATCGAAGTAAAAAAGGTAATTTCGAGTTCAACATCATCCGATGTAACGCGTGTCTTCCCGCGAAAAGTGTTATATTTATCGTGAAAAGTGATATCGTGAGTGAATGTTGATAAAAATGCCTGGACTCAAAGAAATATTATGCAAATGCATAATTATAGGCTCAAATTTGTCGCCTACGTTAAACAGGGAGCGATATTTATCAGCGTTATGGGATGAGTCGTCGGAAATCAATTACGCTGTTTTTCGGTCTTTTGCGTGGGCCTGCTCGAACACTGTACTAGCAGTGTTATACAGGCTCGGCTATTTCGCCGATTATGATGAATTGCTGCATATTGCGGGTGAAATAATAGAAATGCGGGAGGCATTCGAACATGAGGAGGTGGATGCAGGAGATCTTATAAAGTTCCTGTTATCTAAACATCGAGAAAACCTCTTAAATGTTAAGCAAAATGTTTCATTTATGTTAGGGAGAGTGTAATGAAGAAGCCAGTGGATGGCCGAGCGAATGCGGGGAAAACGACGACGATGCTAAAGAACGATATCTGAGGGAGTACGAGAAAACCGAAGGTATCGTTCTTGATAATCGTAACGTCACTCGAAATCCCAGTTTACGTTCTGTCGCGAAGCTGTGCTTAAATTCTTTTTGGGGAAAATTCGGCCAGCGATCCAATTTACCAAATACCGAAATCGTGAGAACGCCTCAGCGTTTTGCGAAATTGATGACGAGTGCTGAGCACGAGATAACCGGCATATTACCCGTAAACGACGAGGTAATATATGTTTTGTGGCGAATGCGACAAGAGGCTGTCATTCCTTCACAGATAACGAATGTTGCAATAGTAGCGTATACGACGGCACAGGCACGTTTAAAATTATATTCTTATTTAGAGCGATTAGATCGTCGCGTTCTATATTATGATACGGATTCGTGCATTTATGTAAGCACAGCTAATCCTAATGAGTACGAACCGCGTACGGGAAATTTTTTGGGCGATATGATGGACGAACTTGAAAGCTACGGCCGCGGTAGCTATATCGAGGCGTTCGTATCCGAGGGCCCTAAATTTTATGCGTACGTTGTTCGTGCACCGGACGGACAAACACACGAATGCTGCAAAGTGAAGGGCATAACCTTAAATTTTGAAAACTCTCAGCTAATCAATTTTATTAGTATTAGAAATTTGATGTTAGCTAAAGAGAGGGTACGGGAAAATGAAGAAAATGAAGAGGAATCGGCTGGAACTTCGATAAACTTACGTTTTAGAGCAATTCGACGTACTGTGTTTCATGAGCTTGTAACACGCGATGAAACTAAAGTATGCGCTCCTGTATTGCTAAAACGTAGATTTATCAATAGTCATTGTTCGTTACCATACGGCTATGTAGCGGAACGATAATTTTTCTTCTCTATTTTCTCAACTCTCGTTTTTAAAGCTGCAATATAACGAATTCGCGTATTTTCCGACGTGCTAAGAGATAATCTTTTTTGTTACGCAATATAGTTATATTTAATTATAAATAAGAATTTTTATTGTACAAATATTTTTATGTAAAATAATTTTTCATTGTACAAAGCATAATATTCTTATGTAAGAAATATAAAGAAAATATAAATAAAACTGTTTTTAAAATAATGCTATGTGAAAACATTTTCTCTTTTCCTATCCTTTCTTCCCTCGTCTAAGTGACGTCATAAAGCTCTAAACCACCCTAATCGCTACCTGCACAGACTTGCTTTTTAATAGTCATTGTTCGTTACCATACGGCTATGTAGCGGAACGATAATTTTTCTTCTCTATTTTCTCAACTCTCCTTTTAAAGCTGCAATATAACAAATTCGCGTATTTTCCGACGTGCTAAGAGATAATCTTTTTTGTTACGCAATATAGTTATATTTAATTATAAATAAGAATTTTTATTGTACAAATATTTTTATGTAAAATAATTTTTCATTGTACAAAGCATAATATTCTTATGTAAGAAATATAAATAAATATAAATAAAACTGTTTTTAAAATAATGCTATGTGAAAACATTTTCTCTTTTCCTATACTTTCTTCCCTCGTCTAAGTGACGTCATAAAGCTCTAAACCACCCTAATCGCTACCTGCACAGACTTGCTTTTTTACGATCCCTTCTATCGTCACCGATGACGTCACTAACTACCCGCGTAGTGCACCTCGGCCGCCCGGTCAACCCTACCCGTACATGTACGCACGTGTTCATCCCCGTCGTATCAGTTATTTTATTCTAGCAGTACCTTATCCGATTTTCTCTTTTTACAAGGAAGGCGGAAGGGAGGATGAAATATACCGTACATCTCCCGGTTTTTCTGTAGGGGTGGTGAAGCGGAGATGCCGTATACCGCACGAGATCTTTCGGTTTTCCGTATGGGAAGGAGGGGGGATGCCTTATGCCTCGTGACATCCCCATCCACGAAGGCCGCCATCTTGCCGATTCTTACACACGTGTTATTTTGCCGCGCTTTTCCCTCTCTCTTAAAAACAATGCTCCTCGTCCAATCAAACTGCCGGCAACTATGGTGCGAACCAATCAAAGTGCGGAGACCTCTATGCAAGAGGGCCACTCTCCACAAATACTTCATCTAATCCTTACTCTAATAAGATTTCAGTTAGCCCAGCATACTAGGACCATGTTTGGAGAGGCGGAGGACCCAGATTCGAGCCCCGAGTATTTCCACTCGCCCGGGAAAAAATAAAAAAGTAAAAAAAATTTAAAAGGAAAAATTTCAAAGGAAAAAGTTTTTTTGAAAATTTAAAAAATTTAAAAGGAAAATTGCCTCGTAGACATCCACGAGTCCCCTCCACTCTTTTTTTCCACAGACACCTTTGGGGGGGAGGGCCAGACAGACACACAACAGGGGGCCAAGGGTCGGTGGTGGGGGTTTGTTTTGACGCACTATAGTTGCCCTTATATTACTGACGTGTATGCGAAACTGAACCGTCGTGCGCGCAAAAAAAGTTATGGAGTGGACGAATGAAATGGCTCTCCAATTAATAGATAAGTACGAAAAGTTACCCTTATTGTGGGATGCTAAACACGAGTTCCATTTTTCAAGAAATAAGAAGGTTGATGCTTGGAAGATAATAGCAAATAACTTGAAAATGGACGCAGTTATAGCAAAACAAAAAATGGCCAGTTTACTGGGATCCTTTCGTAGAAAAAAGGCAAAGGGTAAAAAAAGTATTGGAACAGAAAAAGGTATCTATTTTTTTTTATTTACGGCGAACAACTGGAGCACAGTTTTGTATGAACGAATATAAATTTTTGACATCAAAAAAGTTTACCTGTACGAACGTTCGTGAGGATAAATCGTTCGTGCGCGCAAAAATGCTTAAGTCAGTACGCACCTCAAAACTGTGCTCCAGTCGTTCGCCGTAAATCAATAAATAGCGAAATGTCGTCGAGAAGAGACATAACCATAGCAGCTGCAGCATATATTGTAATACACAATATTGTGCAGAAAAGGGCTGCAAAAAAATTCAAAACGATGGTGGTGTTATGCCTCCGGAGAGGCACGGTAGCTGGGATCGTTTGCTGGAAGGAACTTGGGAATTCGGGCTCCGCCCGAGTGACTCACTGATTTTATTGTAGTTGATAATGATACTCTTGCAGTCGGAATGAAAAAATATATATCCATTTTATTTACAAATTGTCTTAATTACAAAGTTCCCGCACGTTAGCTCGCGTCGCGTATCGCGATAGCGGATATCTTGGCGTGCGCGTGTTTGGAGTCGAGTTTCGGTCACTCCTCGATCTTTCGTATTTATTTCTGCCGACTCCGTGGCTTTAACTTAATAGTTGCCCGTAATTAGCGTTATTGACTGCCCGTTCGATACTAATTGATTATTGATACTGCCCGCCGCTCGTTAGCGATGGGTCTTTTTATTATATCCCCTTGGTTTTCCGTGAGAGGGTCGTTTAGCGGCAGGGCCATGTGTCGTGTCGCTCGATTTTGGCGGCAAAATCCGGGTACAAGCTAAGGAGTTCTAAGTAGCACTTCTTTGCTTGCATTTTCGCAATTTCCTTATTCCGCTTCTAAGTAGGACTTTTTTAGTTGCATTTTCGCAATTTCTTTATTCCGCTTGCCCTGATTTCCGCGTTTTCGCAATGAAGTGATTGCGCGGTTGCTCGGGCTTCGCGCGTCGCTCGCCTTGTCAGCGCTTCGCTCGGTCAACGCTCGTAACGTGATCTGTATTCGCGTTACACGTTGAGTAATGGTATAAAATAATATATATCTAAAATAATTAATATCTAGTAACTAGTGTATAGCCTTTTCGGGCTATATCAGTGGATTACACAGCTATACAATAACAGGAAAATGTATGGTGGCCATAACTTGCTAGCTGATTTAAAGCTGCAGGAAAACAGTTTACATTTTCACAATTTTGTCATTGCAAGATTTCGAATTTTTATTGAATGCGATCGGTCCAAAAATAAATAAAATGGACACTGCAATGAGAAAAGCTGTCACTGTTACAGAAAGATTAGCCATAACACTACGTTTTTTAGCAACGGGTGACTCATACACAAGTATGCATTATCTGTTCAAAGTTTTAAAACAATTAATATCCACAATTGTTCCTGAAGTTTGTCAAGCGCTTATCGAGGTCTTGAAAAAAACATAAAAGTAAGAATATTGACAGATATTTATTTATTTATTCAAGTTTACACTTCAATATCCGCCGATGCCAATTTAAGAATAGACGAAGAGCAAAAATTATATTTGTTAAAATTATCAGTTAAGAGAAAAACTAATTTAAAAAAACATTCACAAGTGTTGGAGGTTGTTATCTTGATGCATATTGTAATTCGGCATAGGTGTAGGGCAGTTGGAAATTGAACTGGTTGTGCTCGAATTGGAAAATGTTGGAGACGAAAGTGGACTGGGTGTAGTATGATGATCACCAAAAAAATGTATGGGAGGATAATTAGTAATAGAGTAATTAGAATCATATCTTCCTATGTCAGCTTTAAACAAAATATTGTTTATAGCATGCTCAACTTGTGCCCGCGTCTTATTGCTATAGCTTCTCAGTTTGTTGGCTACATGTTGTGAATATATGGCACAACTGTCAGGTGGTATTTCTTTCATTGTAGCCGATTCTTTAAGAATTTGAAATGCTTCTTCTAGTTTTGCGTCGTTTTTCTTATCACAGATTTTTTTCTTCTGTTGCCTTGGAGGCACTGGAGGAGTAAACAGTTCATTTTCAACTACTGTTGATTCATTTTGAGACTGATCTTGTATATTTTGATTTTCTATGATATTCAATGTATGCTCAGAATCTAAATTTGATGGGAAAGAATCAATTTCTTGCTCTTCGTTATTCTCCTGAAAATAATAAAACTAATAATTTTAAAATATAATAATGATTTTAAAATA
>NW_021851846.1:64627-72992 GCF_003651465.1 Formica exsecta
TAATAATAATAATAATTTTAAAATATTCTATTATTTTTAGATGCCGTCAACCCAAGAAGAATGGTTGACAGTTTCGCAGGATTATGAAAAATTGTGGAATTTTCCACATTGCTTAGGAGCAATGGACGGAAAGCATGTGGTGTTGCAAGTACCTATAGACCGTGGAAGCGATTACTTTAATTATAAATCAGCTTTCAGCATTGTCCTATTTGCTGTAATTGACGATCATTATAATTCTATATACGCTGATATTGGATGTCAGGGCAGAATTTCTGACAGAGGAGTTTTTAAAAATTGCAAATTATCGAACAAACTAGTTACAAATAGGTTAGGTTTGCCAATAGAATCGAATTTGCCAGAAAAAAGCAAGAAAATACCATATGTATTTCTTGGTGACGAGGCATTTGCTTTGGGCAAAAATTTGATGAAGCCATTCTCAGGTACACATTGTAAAGGATCGGCTGAAAGGATTTTTAACGGGATCGTCCCGATTGCGCACATTACCGATCGGACACGACAATATTTCCCGATCGGACACAGACCCGATCGGACACATGTCTGATCGGACGCAGTCCCGATCGGACACAGGCTCGATCAGACACAAACCCAATTGGACACAGTTCCGATTGGACACATACTGTTGCAATCGGACACAGTCCCAATCGGACACAGGCTCGATTGGACACAGTTCCGATCGGACACATACTGTTGCAATCGGACACAGTCCCAATCGGACACCATCCCGATCGGACACAGGTCCGATTGGACACATATGGTTACAATCGGACACCATCCCGATCGGACACAGCCCCGATCGGATACAGTATATTAGAAATATATAGGTTTGGGTTAGGTTATATCTTTCGGAAGTGGATCCCCCGGAGGAGGGGGGGGGGCGGAACATACTGCCTCCACGCATATACTTTTTAATGCGAAGTAAGGTTCCACATAGGTTTACAACTTTCCACTCGAAGCGAGGTTCAACGCAAATCTATATGTCTAGTTTTTTGATAGTGGAGCCCCCCCGTAGGGGGGGGGCGACCCCACTGTGTCCACGCATACATTTTTCCATCCACACAACAATTGTAGGGTGGACCTAGCTTCGCGATGAGGACTGTGTCCGATCGGAACTGTGTCCAATCGGGTCTGTGTCCGATCGGGCCTGTGTCCGATTGCAACCATATGTATCCGATCGGAATTGTGTCCGATTGGGTTTGTGTCTGATTGAGCCTGTGTCCGATTGGGACTGTGTCCGATTGCAACAGTATGTGTCCGATCGGAACTGTGTCCAATTGGGTCTGTATCCGATCAAGCTTGTGTCCGATCGGGACTGTGTCCGATCGAGCCTGTGTCCGATTGGGAAATATTGTCGTGTCCGATCGGTAATGTGCGCAATCGAACCTCACTCTTTTTAACCACCGACTCAGCAGAGCACGAAGGGTAGTTGAAAATGTATTTGGAATTTTTTCAGCGGTGTTTAGAGTATTACGAAAACCAATGTTATTGGAACCAGAAAAAGCAGAGTTAATCGTAATGACGGTGATATATCTTCATAATTTTTAAGGAAGGAGCAATACTTCTCGAACTATGTACACCCCTCCTACAAGCTTCGATTCAGAACAAAATGGAGTGTTAGTAGGAGATAATTGGAGACAAGGCAAACAAATGACTTTGTTAATTCCAATTAGAAACGTCCCGCGAAGATCAACACTAAACACCAAAGAAATTCGAGACGAATTTAAAGAATATTTCATTACGAATGGATGCTTGGATTGGCAAGATGAGAGTGCGTAAAATTATCTTAAAAATTATCTTATGTACTTACATTTTCTGTATCAATTGTAGTTCGGGGTTCATCCTTATCTAATAAATAATGCATTCTTTATTCAAAAATGCTCAAGTCAGTACGCACCTTTAGAGACACGTATTTTTTTATAAGTGTCCATTTTCATGTTTAGGGGATGAAACACCTCTTTGAAAAAAAACGGTGTTTTCTTTTGGGATCGAATATCGTTGAAACTATAAGAGATAAAAAAAAATTATTAAACGAAAGTTTAACAGCTTGGAGAGTATTTTAAAGTTACGAGAAAAAAATTTTTTTATTTTTATTTTTTTTTCAAAAAACAACCACACAAAATTTTTTTTTTAATTTTGTAATTTTTTCTTGCCGTATTAATGGTTTATTTTTTTCCGAAATATCATTTTTGAGAATTAATTATAAATGCCTCCGTATATATGTTATCCATGCTCATCCGTGCTATGTGCGTAAGTAATTATCGTCGAAACAATAAGATATATATAAAGACAATTTTATTCCAAATTCATCTACTCATAATGAAATTATTTTTTAAAATTGAATCTTTAAGAAATGGGCGGAAAAATCACAATATGTGTCGCAGCGCTTGCGGCTCTTTGCATCGCGCGACACGATTGATATTTCTAGCATTACAGATTATAGTGTTAAAATCTTAGGTTTAAGTTTAATAAAACTCGTCGAATGTTCTGAAAAGAAATTAAAGAAAAACGCAGGTATATCCTCTGTTCAATTTATTGCACATCAGAGAGACAAACTTAATAATAACTCTCGCGCGGGAAACCTGAATGTTTACCAACCTAACTATCTGGTAACTATCTAGTAACTATAAATGAATGTAGTAGTAATATTCAATTTTCGCCCAAATACTTTAACACCCCCACATGGGCGAACAATAGAATATAGAAAAACACTAAGCCCATGTTTTTAATACAGTCTTTGAACTTTGGCGCAAAAAGTCCTTTTGTCAATACATCCGCTGTCATCTCGGTTGGGACATATTCAATTTTGATTTCGCTGCTGTCAACCTTTTCCTTGATAAAATGATGAGTGTCGATATGTTTCGTTCGAGGCCTGTATCCGCTGTTGTTGGATAAATCGATTGCTCCTTTGTTGTCGTTCAAGATAACAGTCGGGGATAAAACCAGGGATGGCTCCAAATCTTTGGCTAATGCGCGCAATCAAAGTGCCTCTTAGCTGAGAGCGCCATGTATTCGGCCTCCGTAGTAGAGAGTGCCATTGAACTTTGCTTTTTACTCTGCCATACGACCGGTCCTCCCTGAAACATAAAAATGCTGCCCGTGATGGAGCGACGGGTGTCGCTGTCGTTGGCCCAATCTGCATCGCAATAACCGAAGCAACTCTCGAATTCTGCTGTTGGTTCGCGACTGAACTCAAGTCTTGCTCCTATTGTACCCTTAAGGTATCTGAAAACACGCTTCACTGCTGACCAATGTCCTTTTCCAGGATTCTGCATGTAGCGGCTAAGAGACCTGACGGCGAATGAAATGTCTGGCCTTGTGCCCTGACTAGCATACAAAAGACTGCCTATTGCTTCTCGGTAAGAGATTTTGCTCATTTCGCTAATCTCTTCTGAACTTTTCGGCTCCATTTCGTTGCTCAACTTGTTGCTAGGCTCGAGAGGCGTTGAGACTGGTTTACAATCGCTCATGCCAAATTTCAGCAACGTTTTCTGAACGTACGTGCTCTGATCCAGCCAAATTTTTCTTGCTTCGCGATCTCTGGTGATGGTCATACCGAGCAAATATTTTGCTTCTCCGAGGTCCTTCATGTTGAATATCTGTGATAGTTTCTTCTTCAGTGACGATTTCTCTTTCTCGTTGCCGGCTAAGATTAACAAATCGTCGACGTAGACGGCAATAATTACGAGACACCTGTTGTCCCGTTTCAAATACACACAGGGGTTAGCCTGCTATCTTGAGAATTTCATATTCGTCAATGTGTCGTTGAGTTTCTTGTTCCAGGCTCGTCCGCTCTGCTTCAATCCATACATGGATTTTCGAAGTCGCCACACTTTTTCCTTTTCTCCACGTTTTATGAGTTCTTTCGGTGGCTTTACGTAGATCTCTTCTTCAATGTCCCCGTGCAAGTGCAGGTAAGCCGCTGTCACGTCCATTTGGTCCATATAGAGATCATGTTTTACTGCTAAAGCATACAAAAAACGGGTCGACGTGTATCGCATTACTGGAGAATATGTTTCGTTGTAGTCGATCCCTTCAATTTGTCTACAGTCTCTGACAACAAGTCTTGCTTTGTATCGTTGTGTTTGTGAATGGCCTTCACTTGGACACAGTACAATTTGACACGATGCAAATGGACATGTTGCAAATGGACACGAAACTTTGTACACGGTTCAATTGGACACAGTGCATTTGGACACAATAATTTTAGACACAGTAGCTTTTGGACACAGAAGAAATTTAATTTGGACACTGTTCAGTTGCACATTGTTTAGTTGCACACCGCTCAGTTGCACGCACGCACGCACGCACGCACACACACGAGGGGGGGGGGGGGCAACGGGGCCTTCAGCCCCACTCCCGCACCCACCCCGCCGGTAGGCAGGGTGGACCTCGCTTTACAACTACGGTGGGCAAATGAACGGTGCGCAACTGAACAGTGTGCAACTGAGCGGTGTGCAACTGAGCGGTGTGCAACTGAACGGTATGCATTTTTATGTGTCCAACTGAACGATGTGCATTTTTATGTGTTGTTTGTCCACCTGAGTCTCGTTTTATCTTGAACACCCACTTAGTATCGAGTGTTCTTTTGTTTTTCGGCAAATCAACCAGTGTCCACCCTGCGGAAAATGGTCGATTAAAACCGATTAAAACATAATCCGTTTTAATCGGTTTTAATCGGTTCAATCTGCGCCTGGATTAAAAAGTAATCGATTTTAATTCCGAATAAAACAGGTTTAATTATAACTTTATGAAATCGTATAATTTCGGATTGAGGTGGAGATATATCATCCAACATTAATCTCGCCTGAAGCGTACTAAATTTGATTTGACTATTTTCAATCGGTTTTAATACCGCATTTTCGGTGCAGAAATCCCGATCGATTCGGATTACATTTTTTAAAATCCGTTTTAATCGACCATTTTCGGCAGGACAGGTCCCATTCCTGGCAAGAAAATCGCGTTCCTCTTTCATAGCCTCTATCCATTTTATTTAGTCTGATGAATTTAGCTTCCTCTACGCTCTCTGGGTCCGAGATATCGCTGCCCAGAGTTAGGTATATCACGTAATCGCTTCTGTTGACTAGTTTAGGCGGTCATGCGGATCTTCTGAGCGGGGTGGTTTCGATGACCGATTCTTGTCGAGTACTTTCGCTAACATTTTCAGCACTGTGGGGGTATTCAGAACACTCGGATAATGTTTCCGAATCGTTTTTATTCTCTTCATGCTCTTGTTCGATGTTGTCATTTACAGGTTCGTCCTGCAGGGTGCTGTTTTCAAAAGATTGGATGATACTCACGTTTTCGTCGTTTCCGTGTTCGAAGTTCTCTAAGAAGATTACGTCGCGACTCCTCGAAACTTTCTTCGCCTCAGGATCCATGAGCCGGTAGCCCTCTGAGTCTTTGCAGTAGCCCACGAACAGGAGCTTTTCCTTTAGGATCCAACTTTTGTTGTAATTCTTTAGGTACATGAGCATAGGCTCTGCAGCCGAAAGTTTTCAAATGTGCTAAGCTCGGTGTGGATCCCGACTACAACTCCTCTGGCATTTTATTCCCGATGGTGGAGTTTGGTGATCTATTTGCTAAGTAAACGGTGGTTGCTACAGTTTCAGCTCAGTAAACTTTTGGAAGTTCAGCTCCAAACAACATACTCTTTGCCTTCTCAATGATGGTTCTATTTTCACGATTGGCTACACCATTCTGTTGCGAAGTGTAAGTAATCGTAAACTGATGTTTTATTCCAGACTCCTTTATGTATCTCTCGAACTCTTTATTGACATACTCTCGTCCATTGTCGGTCCTCAGAATCTTAATCTTCTTCCCAGTCTGATTTTCGATCAACGTTTTGAACTCAATGAAAATTTCCTTGACTTGACTTTTCTTTTTTAGGAAGTAAACAAACGTTTTTCTGCTAAAATCATCAACAAACGTCAGAAAATGCGGTCCTATGCAAAATACCTTGATCCTCCGATCGATGTATTTTCCATAGGACCGCAAACGTCAGAATGAAACATCTGTAAAATTTCTCTCGAGCGATTTTTACTATGTGAAAAGGGCTGTCGGTGCTGCTTACCTTTAATACAAGAAATACATGTAGGTGTCTCCGTGTTCTGAATTTATACTTCCGTCGTAGGATTTTTACTAAGTGCAATCACATTTTTGTAGTTCAAATATCCAAGTCGCTTGTGCCAAAGTTCTGCGTTCGTTATTTCTGCAGCATAGTAGACCTCTCTCGGCGTATCTAATCTGTAGATGCCATTTTTTGACATCGTCGCGATTCGAGTTCCCCCTCATCGCTGATGTAGCTATTTCTTGGTGTAAATATAACAGAAAAACCTTTATTTACGATTTTGCTAACTGATAGCAGGTTTACTACGCTCTCCGGGGCATACACTACGCCTTTAGCGACAACCTCATCTACGCCGTTTTCCGTCATTACAGGAATTTTTACAGTGCCAATTGCTTTGGCAGAAATCGTATTTTTGTTAGCTACGGTGATGTTTACGTTCTTGTAGTCCTTGTTATCCTGTAAACTAACTTTCTCATTGGTGAGATGAGTAGAAGAACACGAATCTACGTACCAGCTTCCGTTGCTTATTTTTGAAGAGGATAAAAATGCAACAAACGCTTTTTCAGTCTTTGAGGAATTTTGTTTCTCCTCCGTCTTCTGTGGGTTTCCTTTTGGGCTCTGTTTTGGTTTCGACCTGCATACATTTGCGTAATGTCCGTTCTTATTACAGTTAAAACAACGGGGCTCTTTTTTTTGTCCCTCGCAAGGAATGCTGACTGAGTGTTTGAGCTTTTGCCTGCTTTGAGTCTTTGACTTCTTGTAGTAATTTCGTTTTGATAGAATCAGCTGTGATCGCTGTTCCTGAGTTTTCAATACCCATTATCATTGGTCTATATTCATCCGGAAGACCTGCTAACATTAAAGTACCTACCCATTCGTCGGGTACATTGAAACCGAGACCATCTAATTTATGAGCTGTTGTCATTATTTCATTTACGTATTCTTCAACAGAGCTATATTTTAAGAGTTGTGCTGTAACGAGGGTGCGAAGTAGGCTTACTTTTCTGGTGAGCCCTGAATCCTCGAACGCTGCTCTCAATCTGTCCCAGACGTTCTTGGCCGTAGGTGTCGACTGGATGTGGGAGTAGTTCATTGCGTCCACGCAAAGAATTATTTTGAATTTTGCTCTCGCAACTTTCCGAGCGTCGTTGTCTGTGCCTTCGATGCACCCCCACATATCCTCGTGTTCAAGGTACGCTTGCATTGCGAACTTCCAAGTCGGATAATTCTCGCGTCCTTTCAGCTTTCAATCGCTGGGATTCCTTGCGGGGAAGAAGTCATCTCGGATATCTGCGCTGCTGCTTTTGTCGAAACACGTGCATGCAAGTTTTTTGGGGGTTACCTTTTGCGGCGCGGCCGATTCTTATAAATCTTCGTGTCACTTCAACTTCTCACACGCGAGTTTTACAAAGACGAAATTAAGTTCGGGTGCCTGGGCCCATAACCTGTTAAAATCTTAGATTTAAGTTTAATAAAACTCGTCGAATGTTCTCGAAAGGAATTAAGGAAAAATGCAAATATATTCTCTGTTCAGTTTATTGCACATTAGAGAGACAAACTTAATAATAACTCTCGTGCGGGAAACCGGAATGTTTACCAACTATAAATTAATATAGTAGTAATATTCAATTTTTGCCCAAATACTTTAACATAAAGAATATTAAGAGTTATAATAGTTTTTATTATTTATCGTTAAAGTTATTAAAAATTTTGTTTTTTATTCTTCTCTGTACATTATTTCCTTATAATATCTTAAGATTATTCTCTTATAATTATTTTCATTCTTACGCTCTTACATCTTGTTTATTTGTAGTTTTGCGCAATAGTTCCTAAACGTAATTAATAATGAAATAATTTTTAAATGTTTACATAATAAATTTATATTTTGTATTATTTACTCATTATACATGTAACGTTCTGCTTTCGCGAGATGGTGATAGGACAGCTCGATCGGGATCCGGAGCTCGTGAAAGAGTAACGAGACACGAACGCGAATATGTAGGTGGTAAAATATAGTTTATTGTGCTTTGATGTGTGTGTTGTACAGTGAATGTATGTGAACGTATGTGTGTACAAAGATGGATCACTGTAAGTGTATGCAAGTGGGCGTATTCCGAGTTCGAACGGCGGTGCATACAATGCAGTACGGTCGCTCGTAGCGTTTTCCGGTGTATCGAATGCGCGATCGATTAGATACCGCGAGTCGCGTAGCGCGCGGTCGGCAGGGGCGTATCCCGTTTGGACATGGAACGATTGGACACCGCTCGATTGGACACGTAG
>NW_021851846.1:73207-77399 GCF_003651465.1 Formica exsecta
GGGGCGGAACATACTGCCTCCACGCATATACTTTTTAATGCGTAGTAAGGTTCTACATAGGTTTACAACATTCCACGCGAAGCGAGGTTTAACGCAAACCTATGTGTCTAGCTTTCTGATAGTGGAGCCCACCCAAAGGGGGGCGGAACCCACTGTGTCCAATCGTGCAGTGTTCAATCGTGCGGTGTCCAATCGTGCAATGTCCAATAATTGCGGTGTCCAATCGTGCAGTGTCCAATCGTTCCGTGTCCAATACTGCGTGTCCAATCGAGCGGTGTCCAATCGTTCCGTGTCCAAACAGGTGTCACCCATGCAATAGACGAACTACTAAACAAAGACATAAATAAGTCCATATATAACTTTGGTATATCAAGTCTACATGCCAAAATTCGTTGTATGGAATTTTTACTTCATGTTTCGTGCAACTTATCCTTCAAGAGATGGTCAGTATGTGATCCTGTTTTTAAGAAACAACGGCAAATCACGAAAGAAAAAATCCAAGAAGACTTCAAGAGAGAATTAGGATTACTACATGGCTCAGGATTAACAAATGATGGAAACACGGCCAGAAAGTTCTTTTCCGATATGGACATAACTGTGAAAATCATTGGTTTGAATAAGGAATTGATCCAAAAATTTACAGTCATTCTTCAGGCTACATCATGCGGAGAAGCTGTAGATGCTAAGAAATTCGGCAAATATGTATTAGAAACAGCAAGATTGTTTATTAATAATTACGGTTGAATTAAGAGTTCAGAAAATATAGAGAAATGCATTCATGTAAAATCAATAGAATAACTACAAATGAAGATGTTTTGCATCATCTTTTAGTCATTTCTGATCCTTTTATTTCGAGCCTAATTTAAGTGAAAAGAAAGAACATGACCTATTTCCAGAAACGCTACAACTTTCAATGTGATGCTTTTGCATTGCATGCACATGCACATGTCCATACATACACGCATAGACGCACACACACACGCGCGCGCGCATGCAACCACGTACATACAAGAGATGCAAATCCTACTGTATAAGCTTTACTGATGCATCTTGGGTAGGTAAGAAATACCTAGCACATGCCAGCAGTGAAATCTCACAACCATTGTGTAAAAGTTTTCTAGAACTATACAATAATTTCTGTAATTAAAAAACATGCGCAGATTCATCATTAAAATTAATGTTTTCATTAAAGAAATTATAGAATTATTGTATTTTCATTACATGAAACTAATATCTGCTATGTCCGCAATCTGCTATGTTTCAATCGGGAGCTTCCCGTTTGACCACGTTGATATTGAACACGGTCCCGATTGACCACGTTGCGATTGGCCACGTTGCGATTGACCACGTTGATATTGACCACGGTTCCGATTGACCACGGACCCGACTGACCACGTTGATATTGACCATGGTCCCGATTGACCACGTTGATATTGACCACGGAAAAGGGGTGTACGGGTGGTCTAAGACACCCTGTATAAACTGTAGTATCAATGAATATATATTAAACTTATACATATATATACATTATATGTCCACTTTTATAATATTACTGTTGCCATTTTTATGTGTATTTAATGTTGTTTGCATATTCACAGCATTACTTGTCACAGCAGCTGTTATTTTATTTTTTATATTTCAGTCTCAAAACATGGTTTAAATAAAATTAAAATATATAACAATAATAATATAGCAAAATTGCTAATATAAAAATTAAATACTTATTATAAATTGATAATTTGTAACGATGCACGTAATGCACTGTTATTAATTCTCTGGCAATCCCATCATGGGTACCATCCCATCACGCGCTACAGCGCGAGTGAAGAACCAGCCGAGTTGCGCCGACCGGGTTATAAAAGCCGGCTCGGTCGACACTTTGGCATTACTTCTGATCCTGCTCTTAGCAAATCCAAGACTTCCTGATTTTGCATGGGGTAGCGAGCGTTCTCACTGCACGGCCGAGTGTTCTCGGTGTCCGATGTCCTGTCTCTACTAGTACCAAGTGGCGAGCGTTCTCACTGCACGGCCGAGCGTTCTCGGTGTTCGGTAGTCTGTCTCCGTTACGCGACAATATCACGTCCGCGTACCTAGCACTGCCGCACGAGTGCGAAATCTGGCGTCACACCTTAACATTGAAAAAGCACTACCACTTAAAGGCTTAGCTCCCTCCAGCACTATATCATTAAAGTCTATCGTTGCTACCCTGCTTGTCCTACCATTAGGCTGTAAGAACCGCGCTATATAGCCACACCTAGCATATACCTAAGTCTTTTTGTATGTGTTCGCGAATAAAGAATCAACTCCCTCTTACCTGTACATATTAGGATTATGCTGCCGTCAGGGGCGGATTTATATAGAAGCTTACGATGCTTAAGCATCAGGCCCCCAACGAGAAGGAGGCCCCCAAACAACTACCGAATCGACACTTACAAGAACCATATAGTATCAGACTAGAGATACGTATTATTCTGTATAGTCAGATGGGTTATCCGCGTCTTCTTTGGTAAGAATTCTCTGAATACAATTTCTAACATTTATTTAATACTCCCAATAACAAGTTATAAAGCAGAAAGAAGTTTCTCTACATTATCTTTTATAAAAAATAAGTACAGATCTAAAATGAGAGATAAAATTATTTATTAATTCTTTCAATAGAAAGTGACATCACAAGATCTGTTTCTTATGACGAAGCCATAAAAGAATATATAAACGTAAAATGTAAAAAAAAATAAAAATTTAAAAACTTTTGTTCTCAAATGCTTTTGTTTTTTACATTTATGTTTTGTTTTATATCTATGTCAGTTATTTTTATTAATTTAATTTGTTTCTGTAAAACGTTAATGTTTCTGTAAACCGTTTATAGTTTTCATGAATATCATTTATTATGAATATTAATATTTTATTCGGATTGTATATTTATTAATGTTTAAATATTATCATAAACTGTTATCTAGATGAAACAAAAAATTATAATGATGTCAAAATAACGAGAAAACGATAACTTATGATAGAAAAGTTAGTTTTTATAGTAATTTTTTCGTCGTTTTTTGACGTCATTGTAATTTTCTATTCTGCCCGGAAAAAGGGCCTCTGAAATAATATTAGCATCAGGCCCCAAAAAGTCACCATCCGCCCCTGGCTGCCGTAATCGCATATCTCATCATCATCACTGGCTCTCCGCAGCATGTAGATATTATTGCACCTTGTATATATTCATCACGGTATTATACTGTGTAGCTTGTATCTAAATGTATACGTATACCTACATCTGTTGAGTTCAAATAAAGTTTAGCTCATTAAAAGAACGAATTTCGATTTTCCGTCCTTTGCCCGAATCTCATTATAAATTATATTAATTGCAATTACAAATTATAACATTACTAATATAAAAAATTACTAATAAGAAAATTAAATTGTTTGTAATCATATATATCAAGCGACGCGGTAGCGTCGCGACGCCAAGTATATAAAAAAAACGTTTCGGCTTGTCAACGGTTTGCCTATGTTGCCTATGTACAGGGGTCGCGACGCTACCAAATAGCTTATCCGGAGTTTTACGTCTAATAAACTTTCGATTAAAATTCCTCAGGAACCAAGCCGTTAATCAAAAATCTAACGGCACTTTTCTATTGTTGAACATTATACACTAAAAATAAAATTAACGAATGTCAATTCTACAATAAAACTGTATTATTGTGATTTACTTATTATTATTAAGCAATTTATTATTCTTAGATATTCTACATGAATAAAAAATTATATTATATTATTAAATATTATATGCTAAAAACGCATATATATTTTTATTTTTTAGAGAAAAATCATTTTTTAGTTGTTTAACATGATATATAAAAATAATTTATATATTAAAATTCATGTTTATATATGGCATAGTATCTAAGTTTCTGAAAAAAATTAAATAACAGATTAATACACACTTCAACCCAACATAGTCTGACCCACCCAAGATTATATAAATATAATATTTATATCTGTGTATAATAAATAAATGTATTTTTAGAAAATAAACACAATATACGTTCAAATAATTTTGCTCTGGTTTCATAAATCATCACTGAAAACAAATAAATAATTCTGTAGTTGTGATGTAAAAGTAAGGAAATAATTAAATATTAAAAAAATATAATTAAGGAACAATAAACAAAATAATGATATAAATAAATAAATT